>NW_024412429.1:15386855-15407367 GCF_014898765.1 Herpailurus yagouaroundi
CCCCCCCCCCCCCCGATTATTTTTTTTAAACACATTTCAAACTTAGCAGCCTCTTCCCGTAGTAAGAAGCCTGGAGCCACCTGGGGTTCTGTTGTTTTGGGGTTCAGGTCTTTGTACTTCCTGGACCCGGGCTCCTGTGATCCTCAGCTAGAAGTAGTCAGTACCAACATGGCCAAGTGATGAAAACAAGTTTCTCCATCCAAACGTCCTGTTTTTTTCTCATAAATCTACTCATGCTTTTCCTTATATGCATTTTTTTTTTTTTTTGCATTCAAGAATGGATTTGATTGTAAGGATAGTTAAGGGGTGTTTTTAAACATTTAATAATACATTCAAACATAAGCAAATGGGTCACTTGCTCTGATTTGTACTCCACTCTCAGTGAAGCAGGTATCAGTTTATTTCGGCACCTTTGGCCCTTCCCTTCCTTTCGAAGGGTGTGCTCGCGCGTGCAGTGGAGCCCCAGAAACCCAGCTGCACCTGACGCCCTCGGGGGTCTGGGGTGACACACACATCAGTTCCCGCTGATAGTCACAGGATTCCCTGCTGTGACCGCGCCTTCTTCTTTTTCCTTCCTCCCCTCCAGCCTGTGACCCGGGCCCTGGGTATTCACACATGTTCTTTCTGCTTGTAAATGTGGAAAAACTCAAGAATCTTTACAGCTTAACCTCTGTTGAGCCTGGGGCGAACTCAAGAATTCAATCAGCCCATAAAAATGTTTACCAGCTCACAAACCTTTCATTGGCCTTTCCCACAATTATTGATTTCCCCACGAGAAAGGCATCTGATGACATGTTGAGTGCTGTAGAAAGCCCAGCAGTGCACAGAGTCTGGAAAGTCACCCAGAGCACTATCTCGTGCCTTCTGAGTAGCTCTTGGCGGTGTCCCCAATTGGCCACTTTGGAGCCCTTTCCTCTGCTCCTAGCTGGCCGGGCCACTGCGCTTTTCCCGCCATTTCAAAATCACTCCTGAAAATGTTTCCCTGAATGCTTCCTTGCTTCAGTTTGCTGTTTTTCCCCTTTACTTTCATCTAGTTAGGATGAAAGCTACCATTTTGTCAGTTCTGCACAGACCCCGGAGGCCTCGGCTGTGCGCTGTGGCCTCGCTCCTGGGCCATGAGAGAGGAGCTGGTCTTATGCCAAAAGGAGTGAGCCCAGCCCAGGGACAGTCGCCTCTGAAGGTGCCGTTGCTACTAGGGTGCCGCTGCCTCAGACTTCAAGGTCTCAGGTCATCACGCAGAAATAGAGCTCCTTGTGCCAAAGGCACAGAGGAAAATCACTCAGCAGCTCACCTGCCGCTCCTGGCAGAAACCGGAGGCAGGAAGGGTGCCTGGTACAACCTCAGAAACCAAAAGGCCTGGCCCTGAGTGCCAGGGATGCTAGCAAAAGAAGTGCTTCTCAAGCTTTCCTATCCAAGGGGCACCCGCCAGAAAGAGAGGGGGACACAGTTTTTTTCAGAACTCGGACATAGCGTCAGGCTTTCTGTCCGAAATGCCACATTTCTTTAAAGAGTCACATTCTGCCTTAAACATTCATGTGAATTTTTCTACCTCTAAAATGTCGAACTTGTTTAAATACAAAATTAGCACTTTTATCTGGTTTTGATTAAAATGTCATACGTACTACGTGGCTGTAACCCCCAAGAAGCGCAAGCCCCAGTTTTTGAAGTGGGAATCTTTTTTCCATTCAGGAGAACTGATCAAGTGGCCACCATTCAGGAGGTTTCTGATCCTGGGAGCCTCACTTAACTCTGTCGATCCTTCGTTTCCTCTCCTGCAAAGTAAGGACCCTAATATATCTACCCTCGTCTCACAGCTGTAAAGGTTACCTGGAAAAAATTTTGTAAAAAGTGTCTATCTTGAACAAACATCTCTCCCCTGGACTTACCACTACTCTTTTGGTGGTAGCTATAAATATTGTAATTTAAAGCAACCATGAATGTGAACATAAAACTAGCTTTTTAATTTTTTTCTTATTTTTTAAAATTTTTTAACGTTTATTTTTGAGAGACAGAGCGCAAATGGGGGAAGGGCAGAGAGCAGGAGACACAGAATCCAAAGCAGGCTCCAGGATCTGAGCTGTCAGCACAGAGCCCAACCCCAATGCGGGGCTCAAACCCACAAACCGTGTGACCATGACCTGAGCTAAGTCAGTTGCTGAAGTGACTGAGACACCCAGGCTCCCCATAAAACTAGCTTCTTAAAAAAAATGTTTATTTCTTTTTTAGAGAGAGCATGAGCATGAGTGGGGGCGGGGCAGAGAGAGGGGGAGAGAGGTAATCTCAAGCAAGCTCCAAGGTGTCAGCGAGGAGCCTGACATAGGGCTCAATCTCGCAAATTGCAAGATCGTGACCTGAGCCGAAACCAAGAGTCGGACACTTAACCGACTGGGCCACCCAGGCGCCCCAAGGAGAAATCTTGAAAGCACCAAGGAAAAGGTGACTCATCAGATACTGGTGAGAATCAGAAGGATTGAAAGAGTAGAAGCCAGGAGTAGGGTGATACCTTCAAAGTGCTCAGAACAAAACTGTCAACGAAGAATTTTATATTCAGAAAAATCACCCTTCAAAAATGAAGGTGAAATAAATACGTAACAAGATGAACAAAGAGCATTCACGACTGGTAGACTTGTCCTGCAAGAAACACTGTAGGAATTCCTTCAGGCTGAAGGCAAATGACACCAGACAGTAACTCAAATCCACAGGAAGAAATGAAGAGCATCGAAAATGGTAAATATATAGATTGATATAAAAAAAGTCTGTAAGTATATTGTTTTCCCACTTTTTGTATTTAAGTTGTATAAGCCACAACAAGAATAACATTTTATTGTTGGGTTTATGCCACATATAGATAGGACACTTATGACAATAATACTATAAAGCACAAGGGAAAGAACAGAGCTATATTGGAGCAAAGATATTTTATTTTATCAGATTTATGTTAGTATGAATCTGAAAAGACTGTGACAGATTAGGATGCACACTGGAAGAGCAATCGCTAAGAAAATTTAAAAATAGTAAAAAAAAAATAACCAAAAATCTAGACTGGTACCCTAAAGATATTTATTTAAACAACAAAAAAAGAGGAGGGGCCAGTAAGGAGGAATACAGGAATGAAAGAGACAGGAGACATGTACAAAACAATAACAAAATGGCAAATGTCAATCTCAACCTGTCAGATTCCATTAAATGTAAATGCTCACAGAGGGTAGTAACAAAACAATAGTGCTAGCCAATACCTACAACAACTTACTACCTGTAGGTCATGTAGGAGGCACTTTAGATATTTCTTGCTTTTAATCTTCATGATAGCACTATAGGGTGAGTATTATTCTTATTTCCATCTTATTTATCTATTTATTTATTTATTATTTTAGTATTATTATTTTAAAAAATATGTATTGTCAAGTTGGCTGACATAGAGTGTATACAGTGTGCCCTTGGTTTCAGGAGTAGATTCCCATGATTCATCACTTACATACAACACCCAGTACTCATGCCAACCAGTGCCCTCCTCAGTGCCCATCACCCATCTTCCCTTCTCCCTCACCCACCCCCGCCATCAATCCTCAGTTTGTTCTCTGTATTTAAGAGTCTTTCATGGTTTGCCTCCCTCTATGTTTGAAACTACTTTTTCCCCTTCCCTTCCCCCATGGTCTTCTGTTTAGTTTCTCAAATTCCACATATAGTGAAAACACATGGTGCCTGTCTTTCTCTGATTTATTTCACTTAGCATAATACCCTCCAGTTCCATCCATGTTGTTGCAAACGGCAAGATTTCAGTCTTTCTCATTGCCAAGTAGTATTCCATTGTATTTATAAACCACATCTTCTTTATCCATTCATCAGTTGAGGGGCATTTGGCTTGTTTCCATAATTTGGCTATTGTCGATAGCACTGATATAAACTTTGGGGTACATGTGCCCCTGTGAATCAGCACTCCTGTATCCTTTGGATAAATTCCTAGTGGTGCTATTGCTGGGTCATAGGGTAGCTCTATTTTTAATTTTTTGAGGAACCTCCACACTGTTCTCCAGTGCGGCTGCACCACTTTGCATTCCCGCCAACAGTGCAAGAGGGTTCCTATTTCTCCATGAACTCACCAACATCTGTTGTTTCCTGAGCCGTCCATTTTAGACATGAGGAAACAAGGAGAATTGGGTTCAAATAACTTGCCCAGGGATGATAGAACTAGAATACAAAAGAGCTTCTTGAGTATCAAAAGGACTCAACGATGTGAAAAACGTAAAGTCCCTCTAATGAAGAAGTGAGTGCAGACATGTGGGAGGAGAGGCCTCAGGGGAGGGAGAAGCTGTACCAGCCACTGTGCTTAAGTGCTTTCCATGAGTTACCCCATCTGGTCTTCACAGCCACACTTCAAGGCAGGTGACACTGTTCTTTCTCTCTCTTTACAGGAGAAGAGACTGAGGCACTGTGCAATTACTTGGCACCAGGTCACACAATAAATGGGAGAATGAGTCTTCCAACTGAGTAACCTAGCTGTAGAGCCTGTACTATTGTATCATGTTGCCCCTTAGTCACACTATTTCCCCCCAACTCATCCATTAAATTACAGAGAAAAGGGAAAAAAAGGAGCCTGCAGGTAGCTCTAAAAAAGGAGGGGAGTCCTAAAATGGAAACCAGAGGTGGGATGGGGTGGGGATGCACTGGTCATTCGTGTCTTACCGTCATGATGGGGAGAGGGTTTTGAGCAAATTATTTAAGTTTCGGATTGTTCATTCACACTCTTTCATTCACAAGTAACCACTCTCAAGCTTCTTTCTTCCCCCTTACAGGGGATGCAAGAGGGTTAGCTATTAGAAAACAACCAGTATTTTAAGAAGCACCTCATAGAATCCTCCCAACTACCCTGTGAATTAGGTGTCACTGTCACGTTTTGTTGATGAGGAAGCGGAGGCTCTGAAAAACTCATTGCCAATGATCATAAACCTCATATGTGGTGGACCCAAGCAGTGAGGCCAGTCTGCCTGCCTCCAGTGTCCACACACCTCCTCCTAGGCCTGGCGAGAGGGATCCTGGCATCAGACTGATCTTTAAGAATCACTGTGTTCTTCAGATGCATTCCATCACCTTGATTTGAGGCAGTCAGTGGTGAGCCATTAGCAAGAAGGGAGTTTACATAAAACAAGCCTGTTGTCATTTGTTTAATTTTTATTTGAACATCAAACAGATTGAGAAAATTGTTTACAGGTGCTTGAGCATCCCACTGGACTCCTTACTTTTTAAAGGTGCAAAAGAGGTTTACAATTGTGTTTCATTAAACAAAGCAAAGCTGCAACAAAACAGAATCACATCGATAATAGTATGCATCAGCGAAAAGGCATATTAAACCGTGAGACACAATTTGGCATTTCAGCCTTTTCCCATAAAACAAGAGCTCTACATTGAAGAAGATGTTGTGTACAAAAAGCATTGTTTATAAGCTGTGAGAGAACATAAACTGGCATAATGTCACTTATGAATTCAAGTCTCTATGACCAATGACCTCTCTGTAAATGCAAAGGGGTCCACATCTCAGGCACCTGCTCATGGGGCTGAATGTTGTTTCCAGGGTACACAGCTCTATACAAAGACACTGAAGATGGATTTGGAACATGGCAGCATTTACATATTTAAAAAGTTCAGGCACATTTGGATGCAAAAAAAACACAAAGAATAGAAATTTTTCTTCAATCTCTGAAAGACAGTGCAAAATTGAAGTGCCATAACAGAGGCAGCGATTACTTAGAAAAAAATTTTAAACGACTTAGAAAGAGGCCACACTCACTTTAATCCAGATGAAAAGGAAATGCAGTTAGAAACAGAGGAATCACACTAATGAAAAGATGAATATTTGGGACCAACCACAGTTTGATTCATTTGCTCCAGTTGAGAGTAAGTTTTCAGGGAGTTCACCTGGGAAGAGTGCAGTGTAATCTGGATCATCCTCCCAAGCCTTGTACTGAAAAGAATCATGGTTGCCTCATAAACTACTATACAACTCTATTTGCCTTCCAAATAACTAGTTTCCCAAAGCAGATTTGCCTGTGAATATTAGACATTACTACGGTCCTAGTGACCATTCCCGGCATCCACAGGCCATCTCAGAGTAGGAAAGTATGAATAGGAAGGGATTTGGAATTGGTTTCATGTAGGGGTACTCCAAACCGATGGCCTAAATCAGTGGCCATTTCAATGTATAAGATTTTCATGCGAGAACACCTTAATGTGATCAAGAGTAAATTACCGGTAAGTCCCTTATTTGTTCAGCCCCCAGAAAGCATGGGATGTGGCATGGTTAGACGGCCTTGCAAGATTAACAGGAAAATCTAACCAATGACTGAACTTCCTTAGGGACTGGATTTTGCGACCTACGTAGGGTCTTCTCTTTGGATGAACTAGCCTCTCTGTTGCATGACAGCATTACGGAATCATTACCATAGTAAACTGCAAGCTTGGAGCTTGGCAATGGCCAAAAGAAACATAGACCGCTAGCGGTTCCTTAGACTTAGAACTTAGACTGTGGATGACGCTTCTTCTTCCATAGAATTCCAGCTGCCATTTTAGAAATGGCTGTCATTTGTAGTTTACAGGACACGAGTGGAATACAGAACCCCGGTGCATACCCCAGGTGCCAGTATCGATCTGCCTCAAAATACTTTCAAGGCTTTTATTACTGTATTTCCCACTCTCCAAATTCCTGACCTTAGTTCCCCACCCTACCCTAACCCCAGGTTGATCATGTCTTTCAAAACTTAAATTGCCTCCGAGTGTGGAGGGGGTGGGGAAGACAACATGTTCCCTACCCCCAACAGCAGTATCAGCTGCAAAGTGTCAGCTGTCCATTAGTGGCACTTCAAATAAGAACAAGAAGAGATTTCTAAAATTATTTGAGATTCCTGGGCTAACACTCCAACCATCTGGTGTTCTCTGCCCATTTCAAATGTAGTAGTATCGTAACATGAATACAAACACATTAGATGAATAATGTAAAACCCTCCACTTTATTATTGTTTGGATTTAGCTGGTATTACATCATCTATAGTACTAGAATTTTTTTGTCTGTTTTTATTTTTTTAAAAGAAAATCTAAGTATAAACATTAAAAAGAACCCACTGACCCATTAGGTACTGTCCAAAAATATTACTACTGATATTTTGGTAAAGCAAAATTAGCTGCCCTGAATAATTTTCCTTTGCAGGCATAATCTCTGCTACATAAGATTGTCTATCATTCAATATCCAACAATAGGCATGTGGATTAGTGCTATTTTGTCTACTGTGGATACAAAAGTTGATATGAAATGTGATCTTCATTTAAATGAATAATCACCAGGCCTTAGGCATCAATGACCGCATACATGACAAGGTAGCTCTACAAAAAAAAACTAAATATTTTTCGTGGGTTTTGCATGTTAACCCAGTCAAATTAAATCCAGAACGGAATTACTACATTCAATTGTCTGATAAACAAGCATTGCAATTTCAAAAACAAAATATATTATACTACATAAGGTGCTTCTTAAACAAAAACAAAAGAATTATGTTCTAAACATATCCTTACTGCAGATACACAAAATTGCCCCTAAATTCAGATGCACATAAAATGAAAAAAAAACTTAACTTTTTTTTTTTTTTGGCCCTCCCAGGTTCCCAGTCCTTTGGTGATCGCTTACTAAGTAATCAAAAATGAAATGAAATCCACCTTTTGAAACAGGCGTCCCAAGAGATGCCCTCGAAGCTTGGCTGTGTTGTTGGCTAACACATCACCTCTCAATGGGGTTCAAATCATAGAAACTGAAGTCACTGGAGGAAACCAGACTTACTTTTTGGCTGAGAAGAAGAGATGACCCATAGTTGGGTCTGGAGATGCAAAGGCCTGGGGAAGACTGCCTGTGGCCCCAGTGAGCCTTTCTGGTTTAGCCTATAGGTCAACGGACTCCTATGGCCCAACTTTAGACACGCGCGCTTGGCTTATGAAGTTGGATGAAATGAGCTTTGGGGGAAGTTTTTTCCCCAAGGCCAAACCCTGGTTGTTGGATGAGCTCTAGACAACCAAGAACACACGTAGGCTGACCAGGTCCCCGGCAACCCCAGTAGGGTGTCTCTGATCCCGACCCTCTGGCCCCATCACCCCAAAGTGTGCTGGGAAAACCTCAGGAATGCGGCTTTCTACTGCTGCTGCTGCCAGCCAGGGTGGCAAGGACAGAAGGGCTTCCCACGGATCCCAGGGCAGCCCCACAGTGCACATGGGGCCTGCCAGGGGCTCTCGGTGTTACCTGCGGCGGCCTGTGCAGCTCCACCATGAGCCTCTCAGGTTTATCTGGTTTCTGCCCTCCTGTTCTCCAAGACTTACAATAGTCATGCACATTTACTATTTACCCCAGTTCCCCAGGGCTAAAAGTGTCACCAGGGTGCCCACTCTTTTGAACCGTTCTTGGTCATATGCTGGGCACTACAAGCGACTAATTCACCTTCCGTGTGAAGTCACACACCAGGGAGATCCGAGTAGAACGCCCTCTGCTGGCAAGTGTGAGACCACACCAGAACAGGTCCTGAAGCGGATTTACTGCAAGTCCTGAGGGGAGAGGGCTTTCTCTCATAAAATGAAAACAAAACAAAACAAAACAAACAAACAAAACAAAACAAACAAAACACAAGAATTTATCCCTCAAAGGGAAACTGGTATATGTAGAGGTGACTTCATTGGGATCAACTTGCTGTTGATGGGTCCATGGGAAGCAAGAATTAACAGGAACCCAGGACCTGTGTGTACATAGTGTTCTCAAAAACCAGTGGAGGAGCATTCAGCAAATCTGAAGGTGCAGTGTATTAAGTTGACAAAGTTTTGACAGGGGACCTTCCTTCTCTGTGGGCATCTTGTATTCCTATAGGGCAAATGAATAGACAATCACTGAACATTCTGCCTACAGCCATGCAACACAGCAAAAGCCTTAAGGTGTTACTTTAATAAAACGATCCGTTACTATAGGAATACAAGATGATGCCATAATGAACCCTTGACCTAGCTTTCTCCAAGTCAGCAATTAAAGGAGCCACTGTCACGCCTTTCCTGTGGCTTTTTCTTAGAGCCAGTAAACGCTTCACAGAGATGAAATGTCCACTCTCCAGGCCTGGGTCTCAACGAGTAGCTTAAATGCACAGTCACCTGAGTCCCAGCTCATAGACTGAGTTCAGTCATGAAAAGTTACAGAATCCTCATGCTTAGCAATGTAGCAAAGGGGGCAGAGAGAGCCATTACAAAGAATTTAGCCCTGGAATCCCTTTGGCTGTTCCCAAAAGAAGGCGTGCCACTAAGAACTGAGCAAGCAGACGGATGGCCACTCATATTAGGAAGCCACGATGGCGGATGCATGCCGAGTGCGCGTAGGAGAACTCTGCTATCGTGATGCATGATGTGGGTAACATGCTGCAGGGATTCTCAGGACCTTGGGGGAGCCTGGGAGCTCTCAGACTGTGGTGGGGAAAGCCCCTGCCTCCTCAGTGATGTAATATGCTTGCAAGGAATGTGCTGAAGTTGAGCCCGTGGTGGCCAGCTGGCTCTGGTTCATCTCCTCCATGGGTGCGCCCCCCCGGTTGGCTGGGGCGTGCAGGCGGTGGGCGTCCAGCATCTCCAACAGCAGGTCGTAGAGAGGCACTACGTTTTTGCACTTCATGTTGTACAGGTGCTCCATGCCTTTGTTACTGCGGGTGGGAAGACACAAAGGGGACCGCTTTAGAGCGTCGCAAGCTCGAGGCCTGCCGAGACTCCAAGGAAGGGGAAACCAGGGAAACTCCAAAGGCACCGGCATGCCGATCTTTGTCCCTGTTGAAAGAGCCATTCCAGGATTTGTTATGCGGGCGACTTCCTTCCTCTGACTCAAATGAGGTTCTGTTCCCCGCTATTGCATCTAATGAGAGAATGGAGATGATCCAGTCACTCTAGTCATGTAGGAGGGAGGTTTTTAAATGTGTAGAACAGTTCAAGAACTTCCCTTGTTTAAAATGTTCCAGCTCTTTGCCATTTTGTCGGAATACGCTCTAAATTTCTTTCCATGCTCTGCAAGGTCTAACTGATGTGCTTCCATCTACCTCTCCTAGCTCCCCCGGCCTCTCTCCCCTAGCTCATGCTCTTTACTTCTGCTGAGCTTTCTAAGAAAGAGCTTGAAGAAACTGAGCTCTTTACTCCCAGATTCAGGTATCTGCCCTTTCTGTTCCCTCTGCCTGGATGCTCTTCCCCTACATCTTTTTTGTTTAACATTTATTTATTTTTGAGAGAGAGAGAGAGAGAGAGCACGCATGAGCGGCAGAGGGGCAGAGAGGGAAGGAGACACAGAATCCGAAGCAGGCTCCAGGCTCTGAGCTGTCAGCACAGAGCACGACGTGGGGCTTGAACCCACGAACCATGAGATCGTAACCTGAGCTGAAGCTGGATGCTTAACCGACTGAGCCACCCAGGTGCCCCTCTTCCCCAAATCTTCAGACGCCACCTCCCTTGGAAGTCCTTTTGCTGCCACGGTGGCTGTGACCTCAGGGCCTACAGCGTTAGCTGCTCTCTTTCACTTACTCTGTTTTCCTCCCAGCACTGTGACAACCTGAAATTGCTCTCTGTACATATGCACGCTTATTCCTTCCCCCAGGCATGTGTGCCCACACACACACACACACACATACACACACACACACACACACACACACAGGGCAGGCTCCTCGAGGGGCAGTAATTTGCCCATTCTGCAGGCCTGGAACAGTGCCAAGAATGTGGTAAATGCTCAGAAAATATGGGGCAAATGGATACGGGGAAATGTAGGCAAATGGCATTTCTCCTTTTAACCGCTGTCCCGCCCGCCCTCTGCCAGCTACAACTCTGCTCTTTCTCCCACCACGCCACCCATGGAAAAAACACAGAACAACCATTTAGGGAGCTTGAAATTGTTTAGAAAGAATGATGGATCATGAGTAGGCAGGACCAAATACCCTAGAAAATATTGGCATTTTTAGTAGGGGAAAAGTCGCATGAGCTGGAGACATGCCAGAAAAACACAGCATCAAACTATTCAGGTCTTACGACACCACAACCCAATTACACATCTAAGTGTGTGTGTATGTGTGTGTTTTTTTAATTTAAAAATGCTGTTCATGCTAAAAGCCCACTGGATCTCACACTGTCTTGCTCTTGCAACCTAATGAATCATTTATAGTCACATGAAATCTGGGTGTTAAGTTCTCTGAGTAACAACATATGGCTGGGGCCAACCTTAATAAAACAGAGCTAGATTGGCTGCAATAAGGCACCAAAAACATTAGTGTGTGTGTGTGTGTGTGTGTGTGTGCGCGCGCCCAAGTGAGCGAGAGAGAAAATGCTCAAATCTAGTAGATTAGCAGCTTCTCTCCAGCTTTTGCACAATTGAGACAAACTCTTCAGAGCTCTCTCCCCGCTGCTGCCCTCTACATAGGCCAACAAAAGTACTAAAGCCTATAAATTTAGTGCAGACACATTTGGGTATTCGCTAATCAGGCTTGCTAATGCTGAAAAGCAGTTGACAGATTTGAAGACTCAGCAATTCCTACCGAAGAATAAAAACCTTCATCTGTAATACATGGTTTCCATGACATCTTTGAAATCCCCAGCCCAGAGTAAATGTTAACACACTTCTTCTAGGGGAAGGTTCCTCTCTCAGCCAGGTAATGTGGCAGAGGGTTGTTACTCTGACGCACTCCTGCTTCCCTCTTTGTAATATTCATAAAAATAAATGGGAAAGGATTAGAAATGTGTGGGCTGAATGCAATCTTGCCTCTTGATGCTTAATCTTGAGGTTTGAAAGCCCCTTACAAATTAAGCCAACCCCTCAGACACCGTGCCCTTCCCTCATAGCCACTAAGAGAAGAAATTACATTTTCGTTCCGAGGGTCTGGGTGTAAGCCCAAGGTCATATAGACATCATCATGCATGGCTCTCTGATCTCTCATTTCTAGGGCCTTCCTGGAGTAAAGAATATACCAACTGCTTATTTCTTCCCTGCAGCCAGGGTTCTGTTCATGGGAATAGTATCCATTAAGCGTCTAGCCAGCCACATGACGTGACCATTTGAAATAGAAATGAAGCCACTTTGTCCTTTTGGCACAGAGAGGCTCTTACTTCCTCTGCTAATACCCTTCCTTAACCCCTACACAAAATATTTATCGAGTAGTTACTATGTGCCAAGCCCTATGCTAGGAGGTATTGGGTACACAGATGATGCATGATGGATTGTGACAACTGCCTCAAAAGGTTTACAGTCTAACTGGGGCAGAGAGAAAACAAGACACGAAACAACGATCAGGAAGAATAGGGTATAAATCCCAGCTGGGTTAAGGGTCAGGAGATGCCTCCTGAAAAGAATATCTCAGCCATGATGGATTAGCTTACTGTTCTGAAATACTCCCTCCCTGTGCCCATGCTCCTGATCTTGACTTGAAGCCTCATCAAGTGATGTGTTGGCCAACAGAATGTTGTAGATATCACTTAACTAGAAGATCAAAACGCACTTGCCCTTATAGGCTTGCTTTCCTGTACCTCTGCCATTGCCGTGAGAACGATATGTCCCAGCTAACCTGTGGGGACAGGAGGATAAAGGACACATGGAGCAGTCACCTGGCCGGCCTGCAGCTTGAAGCAGAGTCCCCCAGCTGTGCCCAGCTGTCCCACAGGCAGGAGGGAACGCAGCGGGGATGGACAGAGCCGCCAGCCGATGTGTAACCTGGAGTTGCCCACCCGTGACTCAGAGAACAAAGGTGCCTGGCCAGAGCTCAGACTACCAGGAAGTTAAGTAACCGCTGGAGCACAGAAGTTGTACAAGCAAAATAAAGGAACTTACACTTGTATCTAAAGCGATGGGAAGCTGAGGGTTTTAAATAAAGGAATGAGGTGATCAGATGTGGTATTAGGACGGCCACCGTGACTCTGGGTGGAGAATGGGTTAGGAAGGGTCAAGACTGAAGGCAGGGAGGTATGTTTGGTGGCCTCTGCAGAAATCCAAAAGGAAATGACGGTGGCTTGGATGAGGGTAACAGCCGTGAGGGGTGACAAGAAGGGATCTGAGAGGAATGGAAGAATCAATGGTGATTCTCTGTGCGCTGTAGGGACCGAGATTCTGTCAGGATTTCTTTTTTCTTCTCTTTTTAAAGAAACATTTCTTTAATGTTTCTTTTTGAGAGAGAGCATGAGCTGGGGAGCGGCAGAGAGACAGAGGGGGACAGAGGATCCAAAGCAGGCTCTGTGCTGACAGCAGAGAGTCTGACGTGGGGCTCGAACGCATGAACCGTGAGATCATGACCTGAGCCAGAGTCGGACGCTTAACCGACTGAGCCACCTGGGTGCCCCCGGGTTTCCAACTGTAAATAGGGGGAGCGTGATGCAGGAACCGTAATGGACGTGCCGGGTGCCTTCAGAGGGCAGCTGTGTTCACGCACCCGCCTTGAGTGGTGAGATAAAACGAATGATCAAACATTGCCATCCTCCCTCTGCCCGCACACCACACACTCCTCCCATCAGACCTTGTGCAGGCTTCAAACTGGGTGCAAATATCATTTCCTCTATGAAGCCTCTCTGACACCTGCCCCACGCCCTAGACAGATTTCCTTCTTCCCTCCTCCGTCGTCCCATAGCGTTTCTGCTTATTATGTCCTGGGAACTGTTCCGAGGGCGCTATCTGTATTCAGGCGTCAGCCCTTCCCGGCCCAGTGGTAGCACGTTTGAGGGCTTGTGTTCATTACAGGGCTCCCGGGGGGGGGACCCAAGGATGCCTCACCTCATGTGCCTGATGTGGGACAGGATGAGGAGGAGCTGGGCCAGACGCCGGTGCTGCTGCTGCAGAGACAGGCCCGCTTTGGCCATCAGGTGGATCAAGGTGTCTGTGATCTTGTCCAAGACACGATGGATATGGTCCTTCTCTTCCAGAGACTTCAGGGTGCTGGACAGAAATGTGTACACTCCTGAATGCGCAGAGAGAGAGTGAGACAGAGAAACTCCAAGACGACGAGGTCTAGGAGACTGGCAGCGTGTACGGATGTAAAACCCAGCCAGCGCCAGTGCTCCCCCCTCCCCCCACTGCCCCCAGCACAGCAGGGCAGAAGTCTGGGACCCGTTCCATCTGAGCAACGGCACGAAATTCCTACTCAGCATACATGTCTGAGAACACCGAGAAACCTATCAGGCCTCCCACGTGTGCGCCAATTTCTGGGACTTGTCATCACGATCCCCAGGAAAGGCACTGTTAGCCTCGGGGTTGTAATGGTTATACCAGCCGCTCCTTCTCTGGCCCGTCTGACATCAACATAAACTATCCCACTAACGCTGACGACAAACCCCTGAGAGAGGCGTTATTATTCCTCTCCCATGAAGAAAACAGAGGGCAGAGAGATGCATGAACCTGCTAAGAAAACTTAGGACAAAGCAGAGCCGGGAAGGAAGCCCAATGCACTGACTCCACATGTGATCATTATCATGTGACATTCTTGTGAGATGCACAGACAGCAAGAATGACCTGTGGAGTGACTGACAGGTAATTTTCCCAGGTAGGATCTACCTTGCTGTTACGTTTCAGATGAGGTTTCAGATGAGGCTTAGGCCCTTCCTACTTTTCCTCCTCAACTGAAAGGTTTATGGTGGGTGGGCGCAGAGGACCACGGGAACTGTTGTTTTTCACTGGGAGGCGTGTTTTGTTTTGTTTTGTTTTGTTCCCTCTTGCCTTTCTTCTGGAAACAGATCCTACTCCCTGGGCCACAGGTAGACTCAGGACTGAACTGAGACAATCGGGGGATGCCTGGGTGGCTCAGTCAGTTGGGCATCTGACTCCAGCTCAGGTCATGATGTCACAGTTTGTGAGTTTGAGCCCCACATTGGGCTCCCTGCTGTCAGCACAGAGCCTGCTTCAGATCCTCAGTCTCCCTCTCTCTCTGACCCTCTCGGGCTCCTTCTCTCTCTCTCTCAAAAATAAATAAACATTAAAAAAAAAAAAAAAGAAATGAGACAATCAGGCCACTCTATTCTTTGGGACAGTATTAGCCCTGAGCTAGACAGAGCTTTTTCTAGAGTTGTATATGGACGTTGTGAAACAGAAACTCTTTCCTCTAGATTGCTGAGCTTGGAGGGTGAGAATAGTGACTCTCAGGTGTGGCACCTTCCCTGCTCATGGAGCTCCCATGTGCAGAATGGAGCTGGGCAACAGAATGTAGAAGTAATAGTTATATGAGGGGTAGGGGGGAAATCCCGGTTCCAGCACAAGGTCCTATTCTTACACTGTTTTCTTTTGACCTTCTAACTTCTATAGTATCCTTTCTAACACATGAACCCATAAATTCCCTTTTAAAAACTTTTTTTAACATTTAGTTATTTTCGAGAGACAGAGCACGAGCAGGGGACAGGCGGAGAGAGGGAGACACAGAATCGGAAGCAGGCTCCGGGCTCTGAGGTGTCAGCACAGAGCCCGACGCGGGCCTCGAACTCACGTGAGATCATGACCTGAGCCGAAGTCAGACGCTCAACCAACTGAGCCACCCAGGCGCCCTATAAATTCCCTTTTTTTGTTCAGGACAGTGTGAGTTGGTTTCTGTCACCTGTACAAAAAGAATCCTGATCACCTGAGTTGGGGACTCAGCCCAAGGACCAGAGGAAGGTGAGTGACAAAGAGGCGGCAAGTATTCAGAGCAAGAGGAGGGCGGGATGGGTCAATCCTGTCGTAGGACCACACAGATGGGTTTTCTATCAAGTAAATACTCGAGAAACAAACTCCATTCCGCCGAACCATACCGTCCTACAGAGAGCAGATGATGCTGTATTTGTCTCCAGATGATGCATTATGTATTTAGCAACATCTTTTTCAGTCTTATTTCTTCTCAGCCCACTGGCCCCCTCATAAAGAGATTTCTTCTCCTCCCCATCCTCTCCCCATCCTCACTGGTACCTTCAAGCTAAGTCCCCTACGTTTATTAATGTCTGACTTTGTACTGCTACAATTCTTTCCTTTAGCAGGCTGTGATGTGATGACAGTTACTGCCCACACCGCAACCCAGAGGTCGGCGATGGGGAAAATACCTATGCAGTGGAACTCATAGTAAACAGCGGTAATTGCCCAGAATGGAAAATGGCTAAGCTTTAGAACAAATACAACAACAACAACAAAACCAGGATGGTCGGGATCTTGGCATACATGCAGTTGAATACAATAATGTAGCTTTTCGTACCCAGAGGCACTTGGATCCAAAGCAAATAGACCACAGAATGAGTAAGCAATAGACAGGCAGTGAAATAAGGAAGAAATTGCCGGATTCCTTCACTTAACGTTCCATGTGAACTGTTGACAGAGAAAGAACGTGTCCGTTAGAAATTGGGCAACTGTCCAGTGGCCTCGGGGTTGGCCTGGAAGTGATGGATGGCAGGAGGGTTGTGCACCAGTGGGTTAGGGTGAGGGGCGCCTCCGAGCGGCCCCCCACCCTGCCTCGCACTTCCCTCTCTGTTACCACACACGTTCTAGCCTCCCGTCTCCCAGAGGCCCTGCATCTGGCTGTATGTCCTGGGAACCTGCCCAGGCCACAGAGCTGAGTTAATCCAACTTGGATGATGCGTTTTCTACCAATTTCCTTTTTTGTCACCACCCGGGATGCTGGCCTCATACACCAATAATCCTGTTCTGGTTCAAGAGAACCACAGAATCGAGGAGCAACCTGCTTCAAGGTGACATCCAGCCACACGGTTCTTCTTCCTTGTGCACCCAGGGGTAGAATTTCAGACCTCTTCTGCTTGAATCTCAGACACCTTGAGAGCCAGCCTCACATCACGCTCTTCCCAGTGAAAGAACCGTGGCCCTCAGGCGCAGGGTGGGAAGTTTTCTCCGGGGCTACTGATCGCCCATCTTCCTTCAGGTGCCTGCACACATCGATTCTTTCCTTTAGCAGACTTTCATTAGGGACCTACTGTGTGCATGCACTATGTTACTTAATAGGGATTCCAAGCCCTATTTTAAGTGTTAATGGCTTTTTAAATGATTTATTTATTATTTTTTGTGAGAGAGAGAGAGAGACAGAGCACAAGCGGGGAGGGGCAGAGAGAGAGAGGGAGACACAGAATCCGAAGCAGCCTCCAGGTTCTGAGCTGTCAGCACAGAGCCCGATGTGTGGCTCGAACTCATGAATGGTGAGATCATGACCCGAGCCGAAGTCAGTCGCTTAACTGATGGAGCCACCCAGGCGCCCCAAGTGTTAATGTTTTGCGTGCAGATATTGCCTGTGGAGAAAGAATTTTCTTAACGCTGACTCGAGATGCAGTCCATTCGCAGAACAAGTCTGTTTTTCTAGTCCTGTTTTGGCACGGATACAGCTTATCATTTCATCCTTGTCAGCAGATGCTTCCTAGCTGTGTAAATATACTCAGAAATAAAAATACAGTCCTGTTGAAATGCCAATAATTGACAACAGCAGCCATCATCCTTTTGGGCTTTTCTGGCAAAATGTGGTCCATCCATGTTTGTTGCCTGCTGCCCCTAAGGGGGTGTTTGAGAGAAACAACAGAAATTCAAATTCCCAGAATGCTTCAGGTGCTCCGGCGAATGCAAAACCGGGCTGCTGGTAATTTCCATATCCCAGGTGGTCCCCGCCACCCTGGATGGCTGCACCACTGTGCCCAACAGCACAGAGCCAGTGACCAGACAGTGAGAGCCTTCAGAAATATTCTTGCACCAAGGCAGGTTTTGCAACTCCCAGAGCTGCTCCAAATCCCAAAGATGGAAAAAACCAATCTGTGTGTCATTATCCAGTCTTGAAGTATTATTAGCAAATCTGAGCTTCTCCATATTCTGAATCTTGGCCAACACCAGGAGATGTAGGAAGAGTCTGTGGAGAAATCTGGTGGTAGAAAAGAATGGGGAGCGAGACCACAAGGACACCCCCATATATAAGAGATCTCAATTCAATCTTTCTCACACTCTCTTGCTCTCACCGACTCTGAATTTTACTCTCTCCTCTGATTCTGCTTGGATGCTCTCCCTCTGCCTTCTTCCTTTTTTCTCTTCACCCCACAGGAACCTCTCCCTACCCCCATCACTTTTCCAGATGATAGAGAATTCTGGAAGCTGGAGGAATGCAGGCATGGACCCTGCAGGGCATATATGTACGTGGTCATGCCCAGAAGGGAGCATAGCACAACCAACCATTGCCCTCCACTGGTGGGCACATCTAATTGTTCTAAACAAATGAAGAATGCTGAGGCCATGGTTTACCAGATGCTTAAGGCCAAATTCTTCAAGCAAGGACACATGTTTTCTTTTCCAAAAGGAAGAATGTGACACTGGACCCTGGGAGAATCCTTCGGCCTATGGTAGTTTGACCAAATTAAAAAAAAAACAAAACAAAACAAAAAAAAACAAAAAAACACAACTCAAAGGGAAAAATTAGCAAAGAAAACCCCTCAAGTCCACGACTATAAGTAGTCTGGGCCAGCAAGCTGCCACTCTCCTTGCAGGGACTTCTCTTTTTATCCTGTTCACCCAGTGATTAATCCGCAGGTCAGCCTTTAGGGGTTTTAACTGTAAAACAAGTAATGAGCATGTCTGCTCAGAAGGGCCTTCGAGACTGACAGTTTGATGAACACTCCATTTGTTTTGTGCTCCCGCCGCGACTGCTGGTCTCCTAGGGGACAGTACTGCCCCTTGTGGAGTGTTGTTGGGACAGTTTGTGGTTGCTACAGCCACTTAGTGGGAGAGACCTGTCGGATGTCCTACAAAGTGTCAGACAGTCCCAAATAATGAAGGGGTTTTTTTCTTAAATGTATTAACGAATCAATCCTACTACAAACAATTTTTTAATACTTATTTATTTATTTATTTTGAGAGAAAGAAGGAGAGCTTGAGTGGGGGAGAGGGGGGAGAGAAAGAGAGAGAGAGAGGGAGAGAGAGAGAGAGAGAGAGAGAGAGAGGGAGAGAGAGAATCCCAAGCAGGTTCCATACTGTCAGCACAGAGCCCAACAAGGGGATCGATCTCATGGTTCATGAGATCATGACCTAAGCTAAAATCAAGAGTTGGACACTTAACCAACTGAGCCACCCAGAAACCCCTACAAATAAAAATTTTGCAGTGAAAAGTTCTGAAAAGCTTCTACAAAGGCTGTACAAAAAAAGGTCCAGTATTCAGTTTGGCTATAGAAAGGAAAGCTTAAATGGAATACCTTTTCTCAAAATTATGAAGTAATTTATTCACTTTATGCAGCCAATTGAATGTATTACATAAGCTGTCCAACTACACACGTTTTTAGTGCAGGTATACAGGTGCCACAAAAGCAACACAACTGGTTGCAAAATATAGAATAAGACTTAAGATTCTTCTAAACAAAATTAGAATCAACTATTACAAAACAGTAGACATTAATGAAATACTGTTATTGCTCCTATGTGTTTTTATTTTTTTTATTTATTTTTTTTATTTATATATGAAATTTATTGTCAAATTGGATTCCATACAACACCCAGTGCTCATCCCAAAAGGTGCCCTCCTCAATACCCATCACCCACCCTCTCCTCCCTCCCACCCCCCATCAACCCTCAGTTTGCTCTCAGTTCTCAACAGTCTCTTATGCTTTGGCTCTCTCCCACTCTAACCTCTTTTTTTTTTTTTTCCTTCCCCTCCCCCATGGGTTCCTGTTAAGTTTCTCAGGATCCACATAAGAGTGAAACCGTATGGTATCTGTCTTTCTCTGTATGGCTTATTTCACTTAGCATCACACTCTCCAGTTCCATCCACGTTGCTACAAAAGGCCATATTTCATTTTTTCTCATTGCCACGTAGTATTCCATAGTGTATATAAACCACAATTTCTTTATCCATTCATCAGTTGATGGACATTTAGGCTCTTTCCATAATTTGGCTATTGTAGAGAGTGCTGCTATGAACATTGGGGTACAAGTGCCCCTATGCATCAGTACTCCTGTGTCCCTTGGATAAATTCCTAGCAGTGCTACTGCTGGGTCATAGGGTAGGTCTATTTTTAATTTTCTGAGGAACCTCCACACTGCTTTCCAGAGCGGCTGCACCAATTTGCATTCCCACCAACAGTGCAAGAGGGTTCCCGTTTCTCCACATCCTCTCCAGCATCTATAGTCTCCTGATTTGTTCATTTTGGCCACTCTGACTGGCGTGAGGTGATACCTGAGTGTGGTTTTGATTTGTATTTCCCTGATAAGGAGCGACGCTGAACATCTTTTCATGTGCCTGTTGGCCATCCGGATGTCTTCTTTAGACAAGTGTCTATTCATGTTTTCTGCCCATTTCTTCACTGGGTTATTTGCTTTTCGGGTGTGGAGTTTGGTGAGCTCTTTATAGATTTTGGAGACTAGCCCTTTGTCCGATATGTCATTTGCAAATATCTTTTCCCATTCCGTTGGTTGCCTTTTCGTTTTGTTGGTTGTTTCCTTTGCTGTGCAGAAGCTTTTTATCTTCATAAGGTCCCAGTAATTCACTTTTGCTTTTAATTCCCTTGCCTTTGGGGA
>NW_024412429.1:15412367-15599895 GCF_014898765.1 Herpailurus yagouaroundi
GCTTTCTGAGCAGAGCTGTTAACTTATGACCTCCCAGCCGCTAAGTCGCGCTTGCTGTCGGAACACAGTCCGTCAGGCCCCTCCGCTTTTTGCAAGCCAGACTCGGGGGCTCTGCTTGGCCGGCGAGCCACCCCTCCGCCCCGGCTCCCTCCCGCCAGTCCGTGGAGCGCGCACCGCCTCGCCGCCCTTCCTACCCTCTTCCGTGGGCCTCTCGTCTGCGCTTGGCTCCGGCGACTCCGTTCTGCTAATCCTCTGGTGGTTTTCTGGGTTATTTAGGCAGGTGTAGGTGGAATCTAAGTGATCAGCAGGACGCGCGGTGAGCCCAGCGTCCTCCTACGCCGCCATCATCCCTCTCTCCCTCTCCTATGTGTTTTTAAATAATTTTTTGGCATAATAAGAAATACACTTTGTGAAAAGTACATATTAAAATTATTTTGGAGTTCTTGTCTTTCTGTCTTGGACTAACATTGTCCCACAGACTTTTTGATCACCTCTTGTATGTATTACTGTTTATTTTTCCAATTCATTATCTCTTTTCCACTGCTTATCCAAGGGATATGATCTCCAAGGTCTTTTTAAGTTCTATACACTGAATATCTGGAATTTGTGAGCTTTTAAGATACGATGTATGTTCATATAAGAGACTTATTTCATATCTAAGGACATAACACAGATGGAAAGAGAAGGGATGAAAAAAGATATTCCATGCCAACAGACAGGAAAAGAAGGTGGGTGTAGCTGTACTTATATCAGAAAATATAGATTTTAGAATCAAAACTTTAAGAAAAGACAGGACATTACATAATAATAAAAGTATTGATCCAACAAGAGAATATAATACTTGTAAATATCTATGCACCCAAAATAGGAGGTCCTAAATATATAAAGCAAATCTTAACAGACATAAGGAAGCAATACAACAATTGCAGGGGACTTTAACACCCCACTTACATCAATGGATATATCATCCAGACAGAAAATCAATAAGGAAACACCAGCCTTAAATGATATATTAGACCAGATGGTCATAATGGATATACAACAGAGCATTCCATCCAAAAGCAGCAGAATACACATTCTTCTCAAGTGCACATGGAACATTCTCCATGACAGCTCACTTTATAGGCCACAAAACAAGTCTCAGTAAACTTAAAGAAGACAAAGCATGTTTTCTGACCACAATGGTATAAAGCTAGAAACGAAGTACAAGAAGAAAACTGGAAAAATCACAAATACATGGAGATTAAACAACATGCTACTAAAGAACCAATGCATCAGTGAAGAAATAAAATATCTTGAGACAAATGAAAATGGAAATACAATGGTTCAAAATCTATGGGATGTAACAAAAGCAGTTCTAAGAGACAAGTTCATAGCAATACAGGCCTACCTCAAGAAACAAGAAAAATCTCAAATAAGCAATCTAACTTCACACCTAAACGAACTAGAAAAAAAGAACCAATGAAGCCTAATGTTAGTAAAAAGGAGATAAATAATTAAGATGACACCTGGGTGGCACAGTCGGTTAAAAAGCTGACTTTGGCTCAGGTCATGATCTCACAGTTCGTGGGTTCAAGCCCTGCATCAGGCTCTGTGCTGACAGCTCAGAGCCTGGAGCCTGCTTTGGATTCTGTGCCTCCCTCTCTCTGTCCCTCCCCCGCTCATGCTCTGTCTCTGTCTCCTCCCTTTCAGAAATAAATAACCATTTAAAAAAAAGAAATAATTAAGATTAGAGCAGAAATAAATAAAAACTGAAACAAACAATAAAAAAGAGCAATGAAACTAAGAGCTGGTTCTTTAAAAAGATAAACAAAATTGACAAACTATCTAGATTCACCAAGAAAAAAGAGAGAGAGAGAGAGAGCATAAATAAATACATTCAGAAATGAAAGACAAGTTATAACTGATACCGCAGGAATACAAAGGATCATAAGAGACTGCTATGAATAATTATGTGCCAAAAAATTGGACAATCTAGAAAAAAAATAAATTCTTAGAAGCATACAACCTCCCAAGATTGAATCATGAACAAACAAAATCTGAACAGAGATCATATGCTAGAGATTCAGCGATATTTATCAATTTAGTATAATTTTTAGTGAAATCTACTAGAAGTTCTAGAAGGTAAAAACGTGGTATGTCAATACATTCAAGCTGACTCAAAGGACAAATCCTTTAATGATTTCAGATGGTGAAACTGACGAACTGATTCAACTGACCTGAGAAGAAATCTTAAACGTACACTTTTTAAGAAAATAATTTAAGTGGCAGCCATGTGTCTCAGTTTTTTATTGAAGTATAATTGACATACAATATTATATTAGTTTCAGATGTACAACATAGTAATTTGATACTTACATTTATTACGAAATGATCACTGCAGCAAGTCTCATCGCCATCTGTCGCCGCACAAAGTTCTTACAATATTATTGACTATATGCCCTGTCTGGATGTTACATACCTATATCTTATTTATCTTATAACTGGAAGATTGTACCTTTTAATTTCCTTCACCTATTTCATCCATCTCCCCACCTCTTCCCCTCTGGCAATCACCAGTTTGTTTTCTGTATCTAGGGCTCTGTTTCTGTTCTACTTTGTTTCTTCATTTGTTTTGCTTTTTAGATTACACATATAAGTGAAACCCTTTGGTATTTTTTTTTCTCTGACTCCTTCCACTTACCATAATACCGTCTAGGTCTATCCATGCATGTTGTTGCAAATGGTAAGATCTCATTACTCTTTATAGCACAGTAACATTCTATTGTATGTCTATACCACATCCTCTTTATCCATTCATCTATATATGGACACTTGGGTCGCTTCAATATCTTGGCTGTTGTAAACAATGCTGCGACGAATGTAGGAGTGTGTGTATCTTTTTGAATTAACATTTTCATTTCCTTTGCATTCTTCGAATTCCAGCAATCCTCCAAAAAGAATTGCTTTTGGAGGATTGCTGGAACATATGGTAGTTTTATTTTTAATTTTTGAAGGAAGCTTCATACTATTTTCCGCAGTGGCCGCACCAATTTACATCTCCACCAACAGTGCACGAGATTTCTCTTTTCTCCACATCCTCTCCAGCACTTGTTATTTCTTGTCTTTCTGATAATAGGCATTCTGACAGGTGTGAGGTGGTAACTCACTGTGGTTTTAATTTGCATTTCCAAGACGATTCATGATGTTGAGCACCTATTCATGTGCCTGTTGGCCATCTGGGTGTCTTCTTTGGAAAAAAGTCTATCAGGTCCTTCTCCCATTTTTTGAAATTGGATTGTTTGGCTTTTGCTATATATTTTGTGTATCTTGGATATGAACTCCTAATAAGGGGGACACTTTATCTGCAAATATGTTCTCCCATTCAGTGGGATGTCTTTTCATTTTTTTGGTGGTTTCCTTCATTGTGCAAGGGCTTTTAATTTAATGTTGTCCCATTTGTTTGTTTTATTTTTTTTTGAGTTTATTTATTTTGACAGAGAGACAGAGAGTGCAAGCAGGCGAGAGGCAGAGAGAGAGGGAGAGAGAATCCCAAGCAGGCTCCACACCATCAGTGCGGAGCCCAGTGCAGAGCTTGAACTCACACACCATGATCTCATGACCTGAGCCAAAACTGAGTCAGATACTTACCCCACTGAGTGACCCAGGTGCCCCCTTCCATTTGTTTATATTTTCTTTTGTTGTCCCTTACTAAGGAGACAGATCCAAAAAAAAAAAAATAATGCTAAGACCAATGTCAAGGAGCTTACTGCCTATGTTTTCTTCTAGGAGTATTATGGTTTCAGGTCTTACATTTAAGTTTTCAATCTATTTTAACTTTATTTTGTATAGGCTATAATAAAGTGATTCAGTTTCATTCTGTTGCCTGTAGCTTTATATATGAAATTGCAGTTGTCGGGGTGAGGGGTGCTGGGCAAGATGGGTGAACGGGAGGAGATACATGCTTCCAGTTCTGGAATGAATAGGTCACAGGAATAAAAGGCACAGCATGAGGAATGTAGTCAATGATACTCCAATAGTGACATGTGAGGTCAGATGGTACCTACACTTGTGATGAGCACATCACAATGTCCAAACCTGTTGATCATTACCCTGTACACCTGAAGCTAATGTCACATTGTGCCGGGGCACCTGGATGGCTCAGTTGGTTGTGTATCTGACTCTTGATTTCAGCTCAGGTCATAATCTGGCACTTCGTGAGTTCAAGCCCCACATCGGGCCCTGTGCTGACAGCTCAGAGCCTGGAGCCTGCTTCAGAATCTGTGTCTTCCTCTCTCTCTGCCCGTTCCCCACTCGTGCTCTGTCTCTCTCTCTCTCGAAAATAAATAAACATTAAAAAAAAAGTCACATTGTGTGTCAACTATACCCAAATTAAAAAAAATTCCAGTTAAAAATTTTTGTAATAAATAATATTCTAGCCTTATACCTTTTAGGATAAATCCATTATGGATCTATGTTTTGCTTAAAAGCCTTATTTAGGTTAGTTGTATCAGTAATATAGAAGGAAGCAGCCAGGGTTCTGATTCTCCAATCCCTCAAACAGTCAATTACGAGGTTTCTGAGGTCAAGATGTTCTGGAGGGACATTAAAAAAGGTTTTTTTGTTAATATTTATTTATTTTTGAGAGAGAGACAGAATGACTGGGGAGGGGCAGAGAGAGAGAGGGAGACGCAGAATTTGAAGGTGGCTCAGGCTCTGAACTGTCAGCACAGAGGCTGACATAGGGCTCGAACCCACGAACCGTAACTGAAGTCAGTTGTTTAACTGACTGAGCTACCCAGGTGCCCCTGAAGGGCCATTTGATGGAAAATGTGCAGCCCATCTATCACACAGGAATCTATTCACAAGGTTCCACTCAGAATTCCTAGTCCCAAGGAGCTGGCCTGGCCTTGAGGGTTTCATTTTTTCCCCAGGGAAGGTAGGCCAAAATAGTCAGCATAAATTCATTTCCCTGGACCTTTCCTTTTCTTGCTTGGCATCTTAAGGGCAATGGAGCAACAACACAGAGCAGGAAGCAGCTCTTACACATTGGAGCAGACTGCATTTTCCAATGTGACAACTACAACATCTCCTATCCAACATGCTGCTCAACAACATGATCCTGACACTCTTCCCACAGAGGTGTCCAAACAATGCCCTCCTTTGAGTCTGGGTGGACCCATTACTTGCTTGTAATTTAAAAAAGGGGGAGGGCTGGAAGTGATGCTGTGTGGCTTCTAAGGGGCTATCCTATTAGGCCATGCAGCTTTTGCCTTGTCAGCTGGGACAGCTGCTTCTGGAGCCCTTGCCACCTTCTAAGACGTACCAGGCTGTGTGGGAGTTACGGGAGAAACCATAGGTACGCATTTTAGTCAACAGCTCCAGTTGATGTCCTAGCCAGCAGCCAGCATCAATTGCTACCGTGTGAATAAAGGCACATCAAGATGACCACACCTACAATTACCAAATTATCCCAACATCATGAGGCTCCCCATCTGAGGCGCTAGACATTGTGGAAAAGAGACAAGATGTTCATTCTGTGCCCTATACAAACTCATGGCCAAGAGAATCCAAACTTTTTTTTTTTAACTTGTTACGTTTTGGGGGTAATTCATTACACAGTAGCAGTAGGCACAATACAGCTGGATATCCGCACAAAACACTTTGAAGGGAAAATGATAGGCAGATTAGAGATTGGGCTCCCGTTCTGGTGTACCTGAATACTCTCTACTCCACATTATAAACCCTATTGCCTATCAATGCCTTAATCCAGCCCTTGACCTTCATCCTTGGTACAACTGGTGAGGGTTTTAACTCATCCTGTCAGCTACTGTGTGCAGTTAACAACTTTCATTGGAAGCTATTACACCTGGCCACTGTCCAGCTGATCCATCTCAAAACATATGGATCTTCCCCTAACTGGCAACCCAAAATATCTGCATCTGGTCTCTCACCAGAGTATAAAACACTCTGAATTCTTGGTTGAACAATCCTTACCCAGTCCCAATTGTGAGAAATAGACTTTGTAGAGATTTGCCCGAAGGAGAGTGTTTTATGTTATACAACTGGTCTATTTGCTTTTATTTTTATTAAAAGTCTATGAACCTTATAATGGAATGTGTTCTCCTCTGTGCTTTGGCCAAGTGAGGGAGATTTAGAGCCAAATTTGTGGCCCATTCCTAAGAGCTGTACAGATGTACTTCTGTGCACTAATTAGGTTCCTGGATTTGTTACTTTATTCACTTTATTTTCCTTTTTTTTTACAGATTTTGTCAATTATTGGTCTACTCCCTTTGCATTACATAAAACTTAGTAAGCCATTTCAAATTCTCTGTGGAATAGGCAATATGTGAATCAAAAAATGAAAAAGATATCCCTCCATCTTCTGCCAAATCAATAAACAGTGTTAGCGTGAATGCAAATGTTTACAAAACATCATTAAACATTCATCTGAGTGACTTAGCTTCAAATCCAGGAAAAAAAGTGACATGTGATCTAAGAATATATAATAAGCTGAAATGCATGTGAGCTCATCATCCTGAATTGAACAGCACAACTGTTCAAAACCCTATGATGTTCAGCACTGGTTGCTAACAGATGAAGGTT
This sequence comes from Herpailurus yagouaroundi, assembly GCF_014898765.1. Lineage (NCBI taxonomy): Eukaryota > Metazoa > Chordata > Mammalia > Carnivora > Felidae > Herpailurus > Herpailurus yagouaroundi. The sequence continues at coordinate 15,418,953 of NW_024412429.1, forward strand.
GCACATTCTTGGTTCTGACTTGTATGTTTATCTCCAGAGTCACAAAATTTCAGATAATACTTTTCCCCTTTTACCTAGATATAAAAGTGAAATGGCTGATAGTTCCCTCTGATTACTTCGGAAGAGATGATTAGTTTCAAAAATTACTGTTTTGAAGAGACAAGTGGGCATCTAAATGGCACATATTCCTTAGGGTTATCAGTTTCTCCATTTCAAGTGAACACTACAGCAGATGAAAATTATATCAAAAAAGTGTCACATGACTATGACAGGTTTATCTCATTTTTCCTTGAGAAAAGTTATATTACATTGCAAAAAGGAGACATAGAATTCTAGAATTATAGATTTAAAAAGGGCCTACGTTCATCTAAGTCAGTAGTTTTCAAACTATTTTGAGGATCAAAACCCCTGAAAACTGTGAACCTCTTATAAAAACTTCATATATAAACTGGGTGTAGTAAAACTTTGGAAGCAGAAGAAATAAAGGTGCGGGGCTGGATCTCACTCACTCAGCTTCTCCTCCTTCACCGGAGTCTCCTTCTGGAACACAAGTCTTGAAACAGAAGAACATTTAAAAACCAACAATCTAAAAAGAGTGAGAAGGCAAGCCATACTGGGAGAAAATATTTACAAAAGACATATCTGATGAGGAAGGATTCTTATGCAAAATATACAAAGAACTCTTAAAGGTCAACATAAGAAAATGAACAACCCAATTAAATAATGGGCCACAAAATTAGAAGAATTATACTTAAATTTGTATGGAACCACAGAAGACCTGGAATAGCCAAAGCAATCGTAAGAAAGAAGAACAAAGTTGGAGGTATCACAATCCCAGATTTCAAAATATACTACAAAACTGTAGTAACCAAAACAGAATGGTACTGGCACAAAAATAGACACACAGATTAATGGAACAGAATAGAGATCCCAGAAATAAACCCACATTTATATAGTCAATTAATCTATGACAAAGGAGGCAAGAATATACAATGGGGAAAAGAAAAGACAGTCTCTTTAGTAAACGGTGTTAGGAAAACTGGATGGCTACATGCAGAAGAATGACACTGGAACACCAACACCATACGCAAAAATAAACTCAAAATGGACTAGAGACCTAAATGTGAGAACTAAACCATAAAAATCCTTGAAGAGAGAGAGCACAGGCAGTAATTTCTCTAATATCAGACATAGCAACATTTTTTTAGATCTGTCTGTTAAGACAAGGGAAATAAAAGCAAAAATAAATTATTGGGACTGTATCAGACTAAAAAGCTTTTGCACAGCAAAGGAAACCATCAAGAAAACAAAAAGATAACCTACTGAATGGGAGAAGACTTTTGCAAATGACATATACAATAAGGGGTTAATATCCAAAATATATTAAGAGATTATACAACTCAACAGACACACATGCAAACAAACAACCTGACTAAAAATGGGCAGAAAACTGGCACAGATCTTTTGCCAAAGAAAACATACAGATGGCCAACAGATTCGTGAAAAGATGCTCAACATCACTAATCATTAGAGAATGCAAATCAAAACCCTAATGAGACATCTCTTCACAATTGTCAGTATGGGTAAAAATTAAGAAGACAAGAAGCAACAAGTATTGATGAGAATGTGGACAAAAAGGAACCCTCATGGAAATGTCAACTGGTGCAGCTACTGTGGAAAACAGTATGGAGGTTCCTCAAAAAATTAAAAATTGAAATACCATATGATCCAATTATTCCACTATTGGGTATTTACCCAGGGAAAACACAAACTCAAAAAGATATATGCACCCCTATGTTTATTGAAGCATTATTTATAATAGCCAAGATATGGAAGCAACTTAAGTGTCCACCAACAGACAAATGAATAAGAAAATGTGGAATATTGCACAGCCATCAAAAGATCATGCCTTTTGAGACAAAAATGGATAGACCTAGAGGGTATTAAGTGAAACAAGTCCAACTAAGAGAGACAAATTCCATATGATTCCATTCAAAATCAAATCTTAAAAAATGAATACACAAACAAAAAGCAGAATCAGACCTATAAATATGGAGCAAAACTGATGGTTGCCAAAAGGGAAGAGGTTTAGGAGATTGGGCTAAATGGGTGAAGGAGAGAGGGAGATACAGGCTTCCCATTATGGAACGAGAAAGTCACAGGAATAAAAAGCAGAGCATAAGGAATTCAGTGATACTGTAACAGTGATGTAATGGGACAGATGGTAGCTGTATTTGTGGTGAACATGGCATAATGTAAAAACTTGTCAAATCACTAAGTTGTACACCTGAAACTAACATAACCTTTGTGTATCAACTATACTCAAAAAAATAGGCAAAAGACCTGAATAGACACCTCATTAAAGAAAAAATATACAGATGACAAATAAGCATATGAAAAGGTGCTAGGGGCGCCTGGGTAGCTCAGTCGATTATGCATCCGACTTCAGCTCAGGTCATGATCTCATGGCTCGTGGGTTTGAGCTCCTCATTGGGCTCTCTGCTGACAGCTCAGAGCCTGGAGCCTGCTTCAGATTCTATGTCTCCCTCTCTCTCTGCCCCTCTCATTCTGTCTGTCTCTCTCTCTCAAAAATAAATAAACATTAAAAAAAAATTTTTTTAATGAAAAGATGCTCCACATGATGTGTCATTAAGGAACTGCCTATTAGAACAAGACACCTCTTAGAGAGCCCAAAATCTGGAACACTGACAACACCAAATGCTGGCAAGGATATAGGAAAATGGGAACTCTAGAAGGAATGAAAAATGGCAGAGCCTCTTTGGAAGACAGTTTGGCAGATGCTTACAAAACCAAATACACCCTTACCATAAGATCCAGTAATCATGCTCTTTGGTATTTACCCAAATGAGTTGAAAATCTATGTCCACGCAAAAAACCTGCCGGGGGATATGTACAGCACTGTTATTTATAATTTCTCAAACTTGGAAGCAATCAAAATGCCTTACAGTAGGTGAATGGATACATCAACTATAGTACATCCAGACAATACAATCTTATTCAGCACTAAAAAGAAATGAGCTATCAAGCTATCAAAAGATGTGGAGGAATCTTAAACACATATTACTAAGTGAAAGAGGCCAATCTAGAAAGACTCTATGCTGTATGATTCCAACTACATGACATTCTAAGAAAAGGAGAAGTATGGAGAGAGCAAAAAAGATCAGTGGTTTTCAAGGCAGGGACGGGGAGGACGTATGGGCAGAACACAGGATTTTTAGAGCAGTGAAACCACGCTGTCTGTTACTATAATGGTGGATATGTGCCATTATCCATGTGCCAAAACCCACAGGACGTACAATACCAAGTGTGACTAATGTAAACCGTGGACTTTGGGTGATAATGGTGTGTCATACAGGTTCATCAATGGTACATCAAACGTTCTGGTGAAGGATTTTGATAGTAGGTGTTAGTGTTAGTGTGGGAAGAGGAGAAATCTCTGTACCTCTCACTCAGTTTTGCTCTAAACTGCTCTATAATGTACAACTGCTCAAAAAAATAAAGTCTATTAAAAATAAACAAAAATAAAAGTTTTTAATGTAAAAAACTCCCAAACCTGCTCCACTTCAATTACTTTTAATCATTGGGAAACAGGCTCCAAGAGGTTAGGGAACCAGGCTAGTAGATGCTAGAAAGAGCTGAGAGGGGTTTTAGGCAGGGCAGCTAGGCTGGGCTTCCCTGGGATCACCCTGTCAGTCAGAGCTGGAGCCAGAACCCAAATATCCTTCACACCCAGTCCACTGCTCAGAAGCTACACAAAGAGTTTCTTAACTGCAAGGTTTGCGAAAAACTAGAAATGATTGCCAAAGGACTCACCTCCAGAGATATTTGAAAAAAACTAATCATTTTCCTGGAATGACTTAGGAGCAATCCACCTTTTCAGAACTGTGCAGGACAGTGTGGAGAAAGGAAGGAACACTGTGCACACATACATCTTTTAAGAGTCTCTTTAATTAAGAACTTTCAACAAACCGTTGACAATGATTACTTTTGTGTGGCGGAATTATGATTCCTTAGGAGATTATTTTTCTTGGTGGTTTTTCTGTATTTTCCAAGTTCCCTGTGTTGGGCATGCATGATTTTCATAATTTGGTGGAGAAAAATGTTATTAAAAATACAAAATCAAAGCCCCTTTCATTTCTATTATTTCATGAGCTTTGTCAATGCCTGGACTGATGAGAGAGAAACACAGCTGGTGAATGGAAATCCCAAGGAATAAGGAGCTTGCTGTAGGGATATTACTTATTACTCTTTTCATAATATTTCTATCATCCCTAAGGCTGTTCCCATTTCTGAAACTCTTCAAGGCTTGCTATTTTGACAAGAAGTAAAACTAACAAATTTGCCACTAAAGCTTCTGAGTTTATTTATTTATTTTTGAGAGAGAGAGAGAGAGAGAGAGAGAGCAAGCAGGGGAGGGGCAGAGAGAGAGAGGGAGACAGAATCCCAAGCAGGCTCCATGCTGTCAGCACAGAGCCCAGTATGGGGCTCGAACCCACAAACAGTGAGATCGTGACCTGAGCTGAAACAAAGAGTGGGACACTTAACTGACTGAACCACCCAGGTGCCTCCTGAGAATAATTTTCCTAGTGGGAAATGCTTCTGACATATCATCAATAACCCGAACTACATGTCGAAGCTCAAAAAAGATCAGCTTCGAGGATTAGCTTTTTGTCCCCAGAGGACTTGTAAGTTGGAATGCAAAGAAAGCGCATCATTAAGGTTTTGCTAGAAGGCCCTGAGTGTTGGCTTTCACTGAATGTAAAGGTTATGTTACCTCGCTCAAAGAGTAACGTTTGCTATACTAAGGAAAAGAGCAGATGCTTCACCTGTCAAGATGAAAATGAATTTTTCATTCCGGGGTTAATTCATCATTGCTGTTGATGCCAACTTGAAAGAATAAAGAAACTGCTCCTGCCAGTCCCTTCCTGACACACATGCGTAGCCATCCTCAGGGTTGACTATTATTCTGAGCTGGACCAGGTTTCCCAGCATCTGTCTGCTTCCAGTTGTGAGAATCTGGAAACTAGCCTGTACTTGGGGCATCCTTGGGACATCAACAGCATTGGACAGGGCACTCTTGAACCAGCAGCCAATGAATAGCCTGTCTGGAGCCGTAGTGGGTTCACATGGTAAGCTGCCTCTTCTAAACTCATTATGGGCTAGGAAAGGTATGCCAATCTCACAAAGGCCCAGAATCCAGAGCAAACGAAACCACTGGAGGCACCAGGTTTTCTTTCCCTAGATGAGTTTTGAAGGGAGGGACACTTCCAGCCATTCAATCTGGTGTCTTTCTTTTTATAAATGCCACTTTTAAAAAAATCAGTGGAAGGGACCAAGGGCAGAAGGTGAGACAAAAAATGCCAGCTCTTTGTGCACCCTGACAGTTTGGAAGAAGAGTAGTTCCCCAACACAATGTCTGTATAAGTCACAAACCTGAAACTTAACACAACAGGCATCTATACAGACAACAAAATAAACAAAATTCTCTACGTGATAATTTGCTTCATAAGGAGTGAACTTGGGAGGTTCATAACATGATGCTTATAATATGACCTACGTAGAAATTGCTGACTATGGGTCTTTCACAAAAGAGGGCAGTAGCTGGGCGGGAGGAAGCTATCTGCTCTCTCCAACTGGCCAGCGGTCTGCACTCACCTCTATCTCTCACGTTGCATGATAAGGTTACATTCATGTAAAAGTGTAATTTGATAAAGCCTTCTGGAACAGTAGGTAACATGTATCAAGAGCCATAAGAATTTTTATGGCCTTTTACGAGCGACTCTACTTCTACAAATATCCAAAACCATAAGCAAATGTAGGCAAAAGATGTAATGAAAGAATGCAAAGCAAGCATAATTTATAACACCAAAAAAGAGAAAGCACTTAAATGTTTAACAGCATCAGGTTGTGGAATTAATGATGTTATATCCTCATGCATGATTACGCAGCCATTTAAAATCTTATTTTTAAAGAAAGTACATGAGTATAATACTAATTAAAATGCGTAAATACAAATATGGTTATATTCACAGTATGTCAAGAAAAGAAAATACTACCTCACACAAATGGAGTGTCGGTCTAAGTGGCATTGTTTTAAGAGCTAACTCGTATTAGCGGGTGGGTGCTTTTATGATCTCCATTTCATGGACCAGGAAACAGAAGCACAAAGGGTGTAAGCAACACCTGTCCATAGTCATACAACTAGGATGTATCAGAAAGGGGATCTGAACATGGAACTAGAGTCTCCTGCTCTTACCCTTTCCACTATATTGCAATGAGGTACATCGCAATGTCCGGATGGTTGGTTGGCTTTGGGTTGTTGTTGATTTCCTTAGTAATGTATTTTGTATTCTTAAATGACCTCAACTGAACATAAAGTTTTATAATCACAACTTTATTTTTTGAAATATAAATTCTCTTTTTATATCTCTCTGTCTTTAGACCATGAGGACTTGGAGGTAGGAACTGCCTTAGTAATCACTGCTATTACCATCATTATTGGTATGACCACTGAGTCACCTTGACGGAACAGTCCTTAGGTGCCAGGGAGCAGTCCACGTGCCTCACTTCATGGAAACCACAGGGTAAAAACTACTACAGATAAGGCAACTAAAGGCAACTGTGTATTTCCAGCACTTAGCACATGCCTGGAAAGTAGTGAATACTCAGTAAATGGTAGTTAAGCTAACAAATAATAGCTTATAACAGCCATGGATATCATTTGGTTCCATGGGGGTACTGATGTCTTTCTTATATGCCAGAAGAAAACTCAAACCCAAAAAGTAGATGTAAAGTAAAAACTCAGAGAAAATAGGCCTGAGGTGGTCTGAATCTACCTCAACATACAGAAGTAGCCACATGCCCTCTTGGGGAAAGTGCTGGAGGAAGCTAAAGGAATGCTGTGCTCAGGGGCCCCATGGGAAGGGGGATGGGAAGACAGAAACTTGCAGCAGGAAGTCTGTTTCCCCATCTTTCTTTCACCAACAGAGAAGGAGTATGGAGCCACACGGCCACGAGTGGAAAGCTAGACCAGAAGTGGGTCTTCCAACCAAGTGCAGGGATGTTTGGTTTAGACTAAAACTTTACAGGACAGTTCGACATTCCATTGAAATGTTTCAGGAAGCATACACATTCTATCATGGCTTTTACTTATTCAATGAGCACCTTGTGGAGAAAGATAAACCCATTAAAAACAATATTTTATTTTACTTGTGAGCTCGAGATATTAGTGGGATTTTATTGTCATTTTTCTCATGGTTTTCTTCAGTTCAAGTGTCAAAACACTTTTAAACTAGAGGCCGGGCATGAAGGTGAAAGGAGGGCACCTAAGGCCCTTCCAAATATAGGCCCTGAGTGTACTTCTAGTCCTTTGATTAGAACAGGGAGATCTTGACACCAAAATCTTGGTAGGATATTTGATTGCCTAATAGTTTCCCTTTGGAAAAAAAAAAAAAAAAAGACTATACTAGTAATTATGACATGATGTTTATATTTTTAAGCTACCTTGCTCTGTCATAACAAACACATAAGTTTGGAAGAACTGTTTATTTTTTCTTTTTACTGGTTGAGGAAACAAACGACGAGAAGTCCAGTGACTTGATGAGATTCTCACTGCTAGATGAATGGTGAGGCCATTGCCCCTTGTCTTGCTTCCGACTCCAGCTAAGTCCTGCTCCTCCTCAAGATTTAGCTGACCTATCAGTTCCCATGCAGGGATCCTCCTGTCACATGCTTATCTACATCACAGCCCTTATGTCATGATGTTGAAATAATGAGTCTATTATCTGTGGCCCCAGCTCTGACTCACTTTTATGTACAGTTCTGAGCACGAGCGGCTGCCTCCTCACTCTGCAGAATGGTTAGTTTCATGATACACTAGAGGACTCTTCTAATGTAGGTGAAATATCATCATCTATACTGGTAGTTTTCAAACGATGTTTCACATATTCCTGAGAATTAAAAATTTATTCTTCAAGGTCTTTAAATTGTCTTATAATTTTAGGATTTTGTGCTTTCATTGTAATCATCTCTAAGAAATACCATTAAGACATTAATATCAGAATGTTCTGAATCACTTACATCAATGGTTCTCAAACCTGATGAGACTGAAGTCTTGGTGGGGAGCTTTACACAGTACTAATACTCATGAACCTGAATTATATTTGAGTCAATTACATCAGAATCCCTGGTTGTAACATAGAGACGTTTTTTAAAAGACCCCCAGATGATTGAAATGTGTGAAGCACTGACACTCACCAAACTAGATAATCCATATAATTTTTGTTTCCTGAGTAACACATTTTCCATCAGTACACTTGCCTCAAATCCAACAGTTATATTTTAAGTATCTCAGATAAATAAAATACAGAATGGAAGCAAACAAAATACATAACCAACATGTTCTGCCAAAGCCAGATGATGTCACAGCATGCTGCACACAAGCAGAGGTTTTGTGATCATTCTGAACACAGGAAAGAGGTGGCGGGAATGCAGTCATCACAAGAGTGCTTGGTAGACCAGCAGACCAGAGGTCTACCCCAAGCATGTTATAAACAGCAACTCAATTGCTGCAAAAAACATTATCATCACTTTGTCTTTTAGTTTGTATTTCATTTGTGAGTTTATTTTGGTTTTGTACTTATATGAGAGCTATAAAGGAAGTTTATACTTGGTTGTCCATTTAAATAATAAATATGATTATTCATATTTCAGCAGCATTATAATACAAAGAACAAGAACATTTTGCATCAGTATTAGGGGAGTCTGTGGCATTTTTTCCTTTTAAGTGGGTCAGCCTTAAGAATACTGATTTCTGGACCCTGGAGTAGGTGGGTCCAACGGGTGGTTGAATCAGGGACCCAGAAGATGGCTTCCCCCTTTGTTGGGGCTCTTGTGAGCATAAAATGATAAGCAGCTGTCCCTCCCTGAGGTTCTGAATATAATGTAAAACTGTTCCTCGTATTGGAACACTGCAAGGATTTCCAGTCTCCCAACAGCTGCTGCATTTTGACTCATCCCATAAAGGCATATTGGGACTCCCCCAACCAAGTCTTTCCCAGGCTACAAGAAGTTGGCTGGCTTCCTCAGTTCCACAGAAGCTCTGAGAGGTGTCTGTAACATGATACAGGACCCAATCCACCTGGTCTGGGATCTAAGGTTGTCCATTCACAAGAAGGATATTTTGGTCATGAGAACACAATTTTTTAACCCCAAATGGCAGGGGTGAAATCCCACCTCAGAATTTCCAGCCAGGAATTTATGTGTTATCTATCTGCTAAGAAGAACACAGAGATTCCTCTCATAGAGAAGCAGCTTATCAAAGGGCATCCTTCATCCCCTAAGTGACAGAGTTGCTTGTCTAGAATGCCAGGCCTCTCTAAAGACAAAGTCCACGCCACACCAAGGAAATCAGTGGAGACACAAGTCTTGTTTCAAGCCGCACCAGAAGTTAGTAGCAGGGAAAGACTCTAAGAGTTGAGTAGACTGCCTATAGAATCTAGTCAGCCAGGGAGAAGGAGTTGATGAGCCACTTAATTATGAAGTGGCATTTATCTCAAAATCATAGCAATAGGAAGGCTCCCTGTAGAAGAAGCTTGGCATTACAAAGAACTCAAGAGATAATATAATTAAATCTTCTCCACTGTGACAACGACAGCATAGCATAGCTGACAATGTGTCCATTCACAATCTCAAAGGCCTGTGCCTGTCAGAAACCTTCAACTGAGAATTAATGATCCTCATTGTTTATAGCCAATATGTTTTTAAAATGTTCTTTCCTCTAAATATAGGGACTCTGAGTCATTGTCTTATTTCCCACTTAAAAATATAACTGCTCTAAATAATTGTTTAATAATTAACAGTACAAAGAATTCAGCTCTAGACAGAGCAAATATTCTTTGTGATGAGAGCTGGTTATAATTGATCATGAAGTAAATGCTTGTCTGCCCAGAGCGTGGCCTCTGGTGAACACATATGGAGCAAATGGATGCCATAGCTTCAGTACTGGAGGTTCCATCGAGGCACCAAGATGACAACACTCGCTATATTAACGAAGCAGAACTAGATGACAGACAAGAGAGCGCATCGTTTTTATGTTTATGCTTAAAGTATCCATGCCAATTCAATACTCCATATCCCTTTTTTCTCTAAACGAACACCAGGGTACACACTTTAGAAACGTGGCCATAATTCTTTCTGGTATTTTGTTTTCCTTTTCACCCTGCATTGCTGTTTGCTTTTCTTTTTTTTTTGGTTCTTACCTTTACTCTTCTTTATTACTCCACCAGTGGAAAGGGAAATGGTGTCTGAAGACAGTTGTGATGAAATGATAACCAGTAATACAATATTTCCGTAGCATAAGACATTTCAGGAGGGGCACAGGGGACAGGGGAGCTGGAGTCTGGTGGTCTGTTGGGTGGATAAAGTGACCAGGGCGTGAGGTGTGTGACACTGTTTGGAATTACTGGGGAATATAAAGAACTGTGGTCTGTAACAGGTTCAGAAAAGGGGCATAAAGAATTATTAAGTTGAATGCTGAAGGCCAAACCAAAGATTTATTGTATATTTGTACATATTAGGCTTTGACTTGCAAATTTCTCTGAGTCTTGAAAAACACCCACTGAAAGGGTAGTGATCCAAACAGGAGTGGACTCTGAGGAGTTTGTGGGACTCACATGTGGCAGGGGGAGGGGCATGAGAAGAAACACAGTGAACAGATGAATGAGCTCACTGTGATTTGTCAGTGGCTCACCGCAGAGTTTTCATTAAGGTCAGCCAGTATTAAGGTTCAATTAACAATCAGTTATCACCCATGAGATCAATCTTGCTCTAAAATTTCTCTCAATACAATTAAACAGTACAATTAACCAACTGTCAGGGGAACAGTCTCAGTCTCTATTGTTATTATCACCCTCGAGTCCTTGCATACTTTTTAAGCCTAGCGAGAAACCTTTAAACTAAAGCACTTTATTATATTGAAAAAAAGGCATGGGCTGGCTCCTTTTGAGCCAGAGATTCCCAAGTGATGATGACAGCTGTCACTGATGGAAGTCTACTGTGTTTCAAAAACTGCATTAGACATTGTATATATAGTTTCCTTCTTAGCTCACAGTAGCCCAAGGAAATGGACATTATTTTTCCCATTTAATAGTTTGATATTATCTGGATCTGAAAATGATGATATGTTTCATAATAGTAAAACCAGCATGTGACAGATGGGAAATTTCCACAACGCCCTGGTCATGTCCAGTCAATAAGCATCTATTAAAGCACTAGACGGTATAACATCTGTTAACAGTTCACAGGTTAGAGACTGTGAAGAATGTAAAAAAAAGGACAAATAGCTTATAGGGAAATCAGGATACACATGCATGAAGAACCAATCTAAGTTAAATTTAAAAACTGAAAGAAAAAAATAAGCCAAAAACCTATGACATTCATTTTTGTGTATTTGGCACAAAGTGTCTGAATTATTGAACAAATGAATGAAATCAGTCAACCATTGACCAACTGCTAGGTTGTATGGTGCTGGCTCAACGAACTAAGTCTAGTGAAGGAAAGCTCATTATGGACTTGGGTGGTAGCAAGATTTCCTGAATGAGATGAGGTCTGAGCTGGGCCTGGAAGAATTAAAAACACTGGAATTATCAAGAAGGATTGAAGTCCCACCGGGTAGGGGGAATACAGGAAACAGGCACACATGACCCCTTCCCTGTCCAGGGTCCCCTTCTGCAGCACCAGCCCCGCCTCCCGCCACTGTTCCCTCTCAGCCTTTTTGCCTGAGCTCATCTGCTCCACTCCCTTGTTTGAGTTCTGTTCCAGCTAGTTCTCAGAATGCCTTGAAGCTGGCATTGATTTTGCGAAGGCATCTCTGGATTAACCAGGAACGCCTCTGGCCTTTAGTGGAGAGTGGAAAGATAGTGTTTGTCATATGGATGATTCTAGGCTTTTGTAAGCAAGGTAATAAATTATTCTTAAATCATGATGAGTATCTCCCATTAAATCACGATGAGTATCTCCCATTAAATCACGATGAGTATCTCCCATTAAATCACGATGAGTATCTCCCATTAAATCACGGGGAGTATCTCCCATTAAATCACGGGGAGTATCTCCCATTAAATCACGGTGAGTATCTCCCATTAAATCACGGGGAGTATCTCCCATTCCCAAACAGCTGTGAAGGGGGCTTCCCATGGGAATTCTGACATTTGGGAGACCCTCCTGAGTCTTGCTGGAAGTCATTCCTAGCAGGCCACGGAACAACTTTTCAACTACCCTTGGGCCTCTGCCCCAAAGTCAAGGCCAATGTAAAACACACCCTCTCAGACTTTGGTGACAGGGGCTCAACACAGAACCCGAGGTTCCCCCCCCACACTGAGGTCTTGTTTCCCATCTTCCCACGCAGGTCTCCTGAATCCTGTCCAGCTTCTGTCAAGAGATTCCTGGAACGAACGTCACTTTGTTCTTTATCTCGTGACAAGTGAAGAACTGCCCTGCATCGGAGTCATGAATTGGTTCAGTTTTTCAAAAGCTCCATACCTCCAAATGTGGACTAAGATTGTTAGGACTGTGGTAACCCTCATATGACTGACTGCTTTTTTCACTCTGAAAAATCTCCCAGTACCCTATCATTGTGCTAACGTCGTATCCTCTTTGATTCTGTTTTTCAGGAACAATATGAGACACTTGGAGCTGTGCTCAGCAGCAGAAACTGCTTTTCCAAACATAGCTCACTTCAGGAGTAAAAAGAGTGGTTTCCCTTTTTTACAGGTTGGGAGACAGCTTCTGTTCTGTTACTGCTTGTGAGCCAGCAGTACCGTCCTCGATAGAAAAGACGTGTTGCCGCCCCGATGTCTCAAGAGAAAGACAGCTGTAAACCCTGTCAAAATATAGTGCTTTGTGTTTCCAAAATAGCATTCCAACCCATCAGTGCAAGGAAGCTCACAGAAGATCCTGAGAAATAAGTAGAAGAACCAGGATGGAGTAGGAAAGTTTACCCAGTGGGAGGAGAGTCAGGTGGAGGGGCCAATCCCGCGGTGGGAAATATGTTTTGAGATTCTGGGGCCAGTCTTTAACAAAAGACTTTCTTGTGAGGGCTGACGAGTTTTTTCCTCTGGGATTTAAAACACCTGGGTCTACGAATCCAACATTTCCATAGGAAAAGTCTTGCCTTTTTTATATATATATAATATTAAAAAAAAAAAAAAACCCTGTCATAGGAACAGAACAGTAATGTAGGAAGAGGCTACACAGATTTGAAGGAAATATTTTTGGGTACTAAGATCAGAGCATTTACTTGTGTTGGTTATAGAACTCTGGCTAATTTTCACTTCCTGTCTGGAGTATTATTTCCTGGTAAAAGTGTGGAGGGGGGTGGGGCGGGGGAAGTCCCAGGCCTTGATAGGCCTGTTTCCCCTGAAGTTTCCAGATTGCCCACATGGAAGCATCAGTGTGTGCCAGCCCTCCACTGAAGAAGGAGCAGGTTCAAGACCTGGCGCTGTGCAGACGAGTGGCACTGCTCCCAGAACTGTCGTCCAATAAAGAGCCATTGTGGGATCTGACCCCTTCGATGCGCTGGACAAATGACTCAAATGAAAAGCACAATGCATGTGAGTGGAACCAGAAACTTGAATGGAGTGGTAATCACTTCCTTAGTGTGGATCACATCATTGTTCATGTAACTTCATTCTGTAATTCAGTCCTTGCCTCGTGGAGTAGTACAGATTTTCATTCACCGGTTGATAAGTGGGAATGATTACTGTGGTAGCCATTAAGCGACACAGGGATACAGGTGACTAGCGCTGGTGGGGAAGGGGAGTGGAAAATGGCTAGGGGAGGTGCAAAGGGGTTAGCGTTCATCAGGAAGACACAAAACATCTACATATGTGATCGATACAAACTGCTGTTCAGCTATTGGGAAATTGGAGACTGCATCTGGATTCAAATCAGGCCTAGGGATTAAAAGTAGCTATGGTTTCTATGTGAGAATGAGGTCAGATGCATCAACAGAACCAGGGAAAGGGGTAAAGGTCCAGGCTAAAACTGTGAGGCTGACACCCAATTGTTGAGCTTTGGGTCCTACAGACTGGATGTCTAGTGCTTAAATCCAAATACTGAGGGCCAGAAGGAACAGGGTGCTAAGCCATACTTTCCATCTGGGTGACCTGGAGAATATCTTTACACAACAGCCAACCTTACTGCGAACAAAAACAAAACAAACCAGAAATCCCCTACCCAGATGCTGCTCTCAGCTAAGTTTTCTCAAATGAATCAGTAGGAGGACACAGTTGACTTGGACACCAACAGACCAAATGAGAACTGCTTTTCAGCTGGACCACCTTACCATACTCCACATGCCTCAGTTTTAGGAGCAGGTGTTTCTATCTCTGAGCCAGTTATATTTGTCACCTAATCAGTTTTGACCAGAAACACGGTCAATCCCAAATAAGCCTCTTTCCTTCTTGGATCCTTACTGATATTGGTCACTTGGTCCACTTCTTTTCTGACACATATAGCTATCAACAGATGTATCTACACACCAGTTCCATTTTAATAAAAACACCCACCCTAAAATATGAATAGAAATAATAAAATAAAAACATCCCCAGTATCTGTAAAAGGATGCAAACATTTCAACGAAAAGTCCATTTGATTCAACGTCCAATTTTTGTTCTTCATTCATCGGATTTGACCAGGACAGGCTCCACCTCCCTAAGTGGTCTACAATGACAACAGGTTATTTTAAATGTGCGTCAGTTGTTTCTTTCAAATTATATTATGCCTTGGTAACAGGCAGCCTGTATCTGGCAGAAAATACAAGTAAATCTTTCTTCCAGTAACCCAGCATTAAATTCCCCCATGTTATCAACTAACCAGAATTAAGCAAAATGATGGATTTGAGACACACGAACTCCTCTCCCTGGAGATTCATCATGCGAAATCGAGATGACGTAGCCAGCAACATGTCAAAGATCTCCACCATCCCCTCTACACATTTTCCCTGGTTCCTATGAAGACACAGAAAATAAAAAGAAAAAACAAGTATTAAAGCACAGATAAACTTTCAGATCCATGATAAGGTTCACATTAAAAAAAATCTACTGGCTCCAAATCTGTCACAAAAAACTACAGCCCCTTCTCTTCATGGAGCATGAACATTCATTTGAATTCTAGAAGGCAAAACCAACAAAAAAAGGTTTTCCATCAATGAAACATTTCATTTCAAATTCTTAGAAGAGACATACTGTTCAATTCCAAAATATGCCATGTTAAATACAGAGTTCTTCAAAGAGAACACAGGCAGTAACTTTTCTGACGTCGGCCATAGCAACTGGTTTTCTAGATAGGTCCCCTGAGGCAAGGGAAACAAAAGCAAAAATAAACTAGTGGGACTACATCAAAATAAAAGCTTCTGCGCAGCAAAGGAAACAATCAGCAGAACTAAAGGACAACCTGCTGAATGGGCGAAGATATTTGCAAATGACATATCCAATAAATATAAAGAACTTATAAAATTCAACAACCAAAAAACGAATACAATTAAAAAATGGGTAGAAGACTTGAACAGACATTGCTCCAAAGACATACAGATGACCTATAGACCTGAGAAGATACTAAATAAACATCACTCATCCTCACAGAAATGCAAATCAAAACTACAAGATATCACCTCACACCCATCAGCATAGCTAAAACAAACAACACAGGAAACAATAGATGTTGGTGAGGATGTATAGAAAAAGGAACACTCATGCACTGTTGATGGGACTGCAAACTGGTGCAGCCTCTGTGGGAGCAGTATGGGGGTTCCTCAGTAAGTTAAAAATAGGCCTGCCCTGAGATCTAACAATTGCACTTTTGGGCATTTACCCAAAGAATTCAAAAGCACTAATTCAAAGGGCTATTTGCACCCCTATTTTTATAGCAGCATTACTTACAGTAGCCAAGATATAGAAGCAGCCCAAGCGTCCATCAGTTGATGAATGGATAAAGAAATGGTACATATAAACAATGGAATATTATTCAGCAATGAAAAAGAATGGAATCTAGCCATTTGCAGCAACATGCATGAAGTGACATGAATTATACTGTCATTCCCTCAGTATAATGCTGAGTGAAATAAGTCAGTCAGAGAAAGACAAGTACCATGTGATTTCACACACACGTGGAATTTCAGAAACAAAACAAATAAGCAAAGGGAAAAAAAAGAGACAAACCAAGAAACAGACTCATAACCATAGTGAACAGATGGTTTCCAGAGGGGAGGCGGGTGAGGGGGACGGGTAAAATAGGTGATGGGGATTTAGGAGTGCACTGTCACGATGAGCACTGGGTGATGTACACAAGTGTTGAATCACTATACCATATACCTGAAACTAATGTAACACTCTGCTGACTAATTGGAACTTAAAAAGAATTAAAAAATATTTCTTCAACTTAAGGGTAATCAAAAATGACTAAGATTCGGGTGAATGATTTTTCTAAGTGTTTATTGATTTGCTACTGTATTATAGGCATTGTGATAGTTACGGGAATAAAAGGAGGGCCTCTGCTCTCAATATGCTCATAACCTTAAAATAATATAGTCGGGTCTAACAGCTTGTATAAAGTGCTTTTGAAATACAGGAGAAAGTATAGCTGGGAACTGTGGCTGGATGAGAACCATTTATGTTGCCATAGGTGGCATTTGAGTTGATAGTTTAAGAAATGTAGGCTTTCCTCAACAGGAGTGTGAAACATCACTGGAAGAGAGTCTTAAACATGGAAAGGACGAGCAGAGTGAAGGAACACAGACCAGTGTGCTAGAGGTATGAAAGAGCTAAGAGATTAATCTGGGGAAACAGGAAAAGGTCAGGTGACCAAGGATGTCCTACATTATAAGAAATTTAGGCTTTTTCCCTGTACAACAGAGCCTTGGCATGGAGGGTTTGACATTAGTAGTTGCAACTATTAACTGAGCAAACCTGAAGGTTTGTAATATATAATATTTAAAAAAGAAAGTATTAGTATCTTTTTTATACGGTTGATGCAGAAATTAAATGAGATCGTACATATGACAGGAATCTGTGCATGTTTTTGTTCACAAGCTGGATTTGGGGCATGTTGTCTTTGAGGGGGACAAGAAGAATTTAAAATATCCTACGCTGGGGCACCTGGGTGGCTCAGTGAGTTAAGCGTCCAAATCTTGATTTCGGCTCAGGTCACGATCTCATGGTTTATGAGATCAAGCCCCACTTCAGGTTCTGTGCTGACAGCACAGAGCCTGCTTGGGATTTTCTCTCTCTCTCTCTCTCTCTCTCCCCTGCTTGTGAGCACTCTCTTTCTCTTTCTCTCAAAATAAACATTTGAAAAAATAAAATAAAGTATCCTATGCATATGTAAACATATATTTGTGAAAAAATAATAATATAAAACATGAACAGTAAGCACATTGTCCACCACCTCGTTGTATTTTTTATTAACGTGTTTTGGAGTTCTTCATCAACTGTTTTTAACAGCTGCATAACTGTTTTTAACAGTATATGTTTTTCACTGAACAAAGCACTATCTTTTTTTTTTTTACCACTTCTTTGTTGGTTGACATTTCATTTGACTTCAAGTATTTTGCTATTACAAACATTTCATGCAAAAACTATTCTTATGTTTGTCTTCAGACACAGGTACACATAGCTATAGAAAAATTTCTAGAAGTAGAATTGCTAGATCAGAGGACTCATGCATTTTTAATATTGATAAATAGTTCAATCATGGCTTCCAAAAAGTGTGTACCAACAGGCTTTTGCTAGAAGAATATATCAGTTTAAACTCCTTTTCTGGGAGGTCTGCTCTTATCCTTTGCTGATATTTTTCTGTTAGGTTATTAGTCCTTTTCACATCGATTCTTAAGTGCCCTTTATATCTTATAGTAATTAGCCTTTTGTTCTGTGTATGTTCAATCCTTTTCTAATGGTGTGTCATGTTTTTCTTTTGTTTTATTTTTTCTGGTGTTTTCTTCTGCAAAATATTTAATTATTACATAATTGACTTACCAACCTTGTTTAGAAAAGTAGGTCTTGCTTGAAAATGTCATTTCCCTTTCAATAACATATAAAAAATTATCTTATGTTTCCTTCTAGTACAGCTCCATGTTTTTTAAGTCTTTCATCATCTGGGATTTATTTTTTGCAACAACCATACTTAAGTATAGTCACATGTCATATCATTCACTCATGTGAAGGTGCATCTCGGTAGCACAATTAAGCATCCAACCTTGGCTCAGGTCGTGATCTCACGGTGCATGAGTTGGAGGTCGACATTGGGCTCTGCGTTGACAGCTCAGAGCCTGGTCCAGCTGACTTTGGATTCGGTCTCCCTTTCTCTCTCTATCCCTACCCCACTTGTGCTCTCGCTCTCTCAAAAATAAATTAATAAGCATTAAAAAAAATAAAGTATACAACTCAATTGATTTTATTATATTCACAGAGCTGTGAATTGCTTAGGATTTACTTTGTGTAAGACATGAGACAAAGACTCAGCTTAGTATTTGTCCCAGGCAACTAGTTAGTTTTAACACCATTTATGTGACAAACCATCTCTTTGTATATGAGTTGAAATATGCTAGGCACTTTCAATAAATTCATTTACTTTTTACAACTGCCTTCTAAGGTTATTATTTTTGCCATTGTCCAAATGAGGGAATTGGGACTCAAAACTGTTAAGTCAAACCATACTACCTACCACCAGAAGGAAGAATTCCAACAGTATTTTCTTTGTCTTTCTTTCTTGCTCTACTTTAATTCATTCAAAAAGATTTACTGAGGGCCCATTATACACCAGGCCTTGTGTTAGACATTTGGGTACAGAGAAGAAAGACATGGATCTTGTTCATAAAGGTGTCCCAGGGACAGGGACAAGGGACAAGACAGACAAGGTGTAAGACCATGGAATACATTCCCCCAGAAAAGGTAGAGAAAGAAAGTCTTACGACTAATGGCAGCCCCCTCCCCCAAGTTTAACCCCACCAATACTGAAGAAATGGCCATAGTCTTCTCCAATAAAGGTAAGTGGGGTCTTATGTAAAGTGTATATCATAGTATGTGGTACATCGTAGCAGCTATATTTAATTATTATGATCATATATGCAGATAAATACAGCCACAGATGTTAAGGGAGAGGTTGGCCTTTTTGACTCAAGTATCCAGAAAACAATTACCACAGTGCATGTTGGTTTTACTGCCATATCCGGCTTCGTGGAAGCTCTACCGAAGCAGAGGGGAATCTCTGTGTTGCTAAACAGGGGGATGAGATAGTGGTCACAACCTAAGGGTGACTTGGCCTTAAGGAGGGACAGCACACTAGAAGGGAGTTTTTCTTGTCCTGTAGTCAAAAAAAAATTTTTTTATAAGCAGCACATTTTCTTTCTAGTGAAAAAATAAACAAGGATAGGGGAAAATGTTCGGAGGATGAAGCTTTAAAAATAACAACTCACAGCCAAAATAGAGAAATGTTCCTTTCTCAGTATAAAGTCTCTGTTTACTTAACAGACTGCACACCGGCAGGGGAGGAACTCTCAGTGTGGGAGGGAGCCTGTGCTCACCTGCTGTGAGCAAAAGTTCAGTGCAGAAACTGAGAAAGTGGAGCCCCAGCCGTTCTCTTTCTTCTGGTCCCTTCTCAACAGTCTCCCACATTTTCCCCGCACGATGCTCGTTCTTATCCCCTCCGGCCAGAGTGGACCCCTCTCAGCCTCTTCTTACCGGATATCCTGTCAATTCTAACCAGCAGTTCTCACCTGCCCAGGTCCACTGCTTGCTCTGCACATACCATAGGAACCATAGCCAGAGCCCCAACAAGGACACAGACCCACAGCTGTCAATTCCTTTCTCGTTCTGTGTGTGTGTGTGTGTGTGCGCGTGCGTGCGTGTGTGTGTGTGTGTTCCTATAGAGGATGTGGAGGGAGCAGACATTAAGTATAAAGCATTGAAACATTATGATAAGAAGACCCTGGGGCTGACCTTCCACGCAAACAAAAGTGCTTCTTAACTTTGAGGGCTCCTGGGGGGATATGCAATCCAGTGAAGCTGCAATTTTCTAAGCAGTGCTGTAAGAGTCTTGAAGAACTCGAAGCTGATGCCTCTATAAGAATAAACTCACTGTCCTTTCAATGGGAAAAACTCGCTTGTTTGAAACACTTCAGCGATTCTGCTCTTTGTGTAATAAATTAAAAATATGTGCTTTGATGGCCCTGAAGATGTTTCTGGTATATCACTAGAATGCTGTCCTCTTGGAGATAACTGCCTGGTTGTGTGGCATGCATGAATCTCCATGAGCATTGCTGGCACAGGTGAAAAGGCTGGTGATGTGAGCTAGTGAGCTGATGATGTGTCCCTTTCAGATCAGGTACAAACCTATGTGGACTTTAAAGGTTAGACAGACACCTGTTGTCTGCCGAACACAAAGGAACACTTTATTGTCCACTGAAGTCATTACATGCTGGGGTCAGGGCTTCATTTTCCAAGTCCTGCTGAAATACTGTCTACTAACCTTAAGGAACCAATCACACTAGAGCATTTAACTCAATTTCAGAGGGGACAGATGAATCAATAGCACCAGAAATGGGTGATTATAAGAATCTGGAGGTAAAGTTGCCACAATAAGAGAAAATTAGGCTAAATCCATGAGCTGCTCGTGAGACAGAGAAACACATAGGGTAAGGACCAACATTTATTTTTAAGGGAAACACAACATCAGTCATAAATCAGCAGCAGTTTACCAAGCAGACCAACCCATGACCCCCACTGTGAGATGTGACAACTGTGACAATGAACTCCTCCACCCATTACATCAATCTCTGTTCAGAGCACCTCAGAATCCCCTCGTGGGGAAACCTTGTTCTGTACTTTACCGTCTTTAGATGAGGTCCATCTGCACTTAAGTAGTGGGAGAAGGAACTTGAAAGAACATTTGCTTACGGTATGTCCCGGAAGTTTATCCTTTATAGAAATGAAAGCCTATTTCCACATGCAAAACAAAGAATCCTAATGCATGTAGGCAGATCAAACCTGCACTTGTATATCAGACAAAAGGTTAGTATCCAAAATCTATAAAGAACTTACCAAACTCAACACCTGAGAAACAAATAATCCAGTGAAGAAATGGGCAGAAGACATGAATAGAAAATTTTCCAGAGAAGACATCCAGATGGCCAACAAGCACATGAAAAGATGCTCAATGTCGCTCCTCATCAGGGAAATACAAATCAAACCCACCATGAGATACCACCTCACACTGGTCAGAGTGGCTAAAACAAACAACTCGGGAAACAACAGACGTTGGTGAGGATGTGGAGAAACGGGAACCCTCTTGTACTGTTGGTGGGAATGCAAACTGGTGCTGCCACTCTGGAAAACAGTGTGAAGGTTCCTCAAAAAATTAAAAATAGAATTACCCTATGACCCAGCAATAACACTACTAGGAATTCATCCAAATAATACAGGTGTACTGACTCATAGGGGCACATGTACCCCAATGTTTATAGCAGCACTCTCAACAATAGCCAAATTATGGAAAGAGTCCAAACGTCCATCAACTGATGAATGGATAAAGATGTGGTATAAAGGTATATATACAATTGAATACTAGTTGGCAGTGAGAAAGAATAAAATCTTGCCATTTGCAACAACGTGGAGGGAACTGAAGGGTATTATGCTAAGTGAAATAAGTCAGTCTGAAAAAGATATCATATGTTTTCACTCATATGTAAAATTTGAGAAACTTAACAGCAGACCATGGGAGAAGGGAAGGGGAAAAAGTAGTTTCAAAGAGAGTGAGGAAAGCCTTAAGAGATGCTTAAATACAGAGAACAAACTGAGGGTTGATGGGGGGGAGGGGGAAATAGGCAATGGGCATTGAGGAGGGCACTTGTTGGGATGAGCACTGGGTGTTGTACATAAGCGATGAATCATGGGAATCTATTCCCAAAGCCAAGAGCACAGTGTATACACTATATGTTAGCTAGATTGACAATAAATTATACTTGAAAATGTTAAAAACAATAAACTAATCTTACAAAATGTAGTTACCTCATAGCCTCTCTTTGTATGAGAAGACACTGATGGAAAAAGAAAACCAGGGAGATCAACATAAGACATTTAATTAAGTTGTCCTGCAAACAAAGGGCAATATGAGTAGAAAAAGATTACAAATTAAGGTGCTGTTGAAAATCAATAGTAGTAGGTTTTGTTGTATTTAAAGAGTTTCTATATCTTTGATGCCACAAAATCTCTCAGCATATGCTCTTAAATGCCATGACTCCATAAATATTTGTATGATCAAGAGGATTACATACACAACTCTTTGGCATGTGGAACAAAATGCTGAAGACAGAAAATTATAAGCAATATATCTTGAAAGATGCAAAATGTGAATGGCTGTATCTCACAGCTTATTACTTGAGATGAGGGTGGTTAAGACTTTGGTGTCTGACTGCCAGGGTTCAAATCCTGGTGCATCTGTTTACCAATTATGTGACCTTGAACCGATTACATAAGCTGTGTGCCTGAATGAGCACATAGACAGACTCACCCACATTGGACGTAAGTTGAACAAGAAATAAGTACTCCATTGGGATGTGGTAGCTGTTTGATCCAGCAGGTTTGCCCGTGTGGATCAATAAAGAAATAGTACCGGAAATGAGGCAGTGCCATAAGAAACGTTTGCTCCCTTGGTGCCATCTTCCTTGGTAGGTGACTTTCCCTTGCAGGGACCCAAGATCCTTCTGACCTCTAGTTCTGCCCTGTCCAGGTCCTTGAAATGCTCTTCATTTGCACAGTTTTTGGGGAAAGGGCTGGGGTGGGCACAGAATGTGCATTGGCAGGAAGTGCTGTGAAAACCCGATGGCTCACGCAAAGGACACGCTTTTCACCCCTCACTTCACATATGGCCAAAAAGAATAGTGGGAAGAAAGAACCTCCTAGAAGGTGAAGTCAGAGTACACAGAGAACAATGGAAAGCTCCTTTTCCCTACAGAACAGATTCAGGGACTCAAAGAACTTTCAGGATCCTTCCCATAGAAGCTTTCCCTCATTCTGCCCAGTAGGATTTCACAACTGCTATGAAAGAGTGATACTGACTATTCCCCCTTCCCTTTTTTCTCAGTGGGAGCTTTAACTGCAGTTACTTTGCCCTTACTCCAACACTGGATATTAAGTATATTTGTGGGGTGAGGCTGCCAAACTAGGAGTCACATCCATGCTTGATGGAGTGGACTGCACATCACTGAAAAATCTTTCAGCTGATGGACTTAGGGTGGGTACAGCGATAGCTACAACGTTGAACCATTTCCCTAGGGGAAGAGCAGTGTGTCCTCTACGTGTGGGAGAAATGGATATGTGCTAACCAGAAGTGAAGACTGACAAAGACTGACTGATGTATTCACCAAAATGCATTTCCTTTTCTCCTGCATTTCCCCCTAGACAACATTTCCCAGCCTCCCTTGTACTTAAGACTGGCCATGTGCCTGGATTCTGCCTAATGAAAAGTGCGTGGAAATAATGTACATCACTTCTGTGATGAAAGAGTGAAAAATCAGGTGTGCCTTTCCTAGTCCTTCTCCTCAGTCTACTGCCCAAATGAAGAGCATCTCCAGGACCCAAGTAGAATCAAAAGTTGGAAGGATTCTGGTCTCTGAATGAGAAGATCACCTATCAAGATGCCTACACCAGACTTGAGTAAGAAATAAACTTTTGTGTGTTGAACAGCTGAAATTTTAGGGATATCTGTGGCAACTGTTAGCCTGAACTCCATGATAGAGAATAGATGCAGGAGTCTGACTACTCCTGCCCCAGCACACTCTTGACACACTGACACACAAGCACATTTAGAATACAAAAATATACTTACCTTCTGTAGACATGGCTACTGACTGATCAAAGGGATATAAGAAATATATTCTACGGCACCTTGCTTTATAGATTCTAATCACTTCCAACTGACATGATTAGGAAAGATGTCAATGAGTCTATGGCACTTGATGTAGGTCTCCAAGGATAGATTGAGTAGGAGGAAGAAAATCACAGGCAGATTAACTGGAATCAATAAAATTTGACAGGCGGGAGTAATGGCAGAGTCATGAGGAATCCAGCTGGTAGAGTTTGGTGTTTATAAGGAGAGAAACTTAGAAAGAGAGCTTAGTCAGCACGTGGTACACTTAACAAAAGGCTTAGGACATAATATATAAGAAAAGATCATGGAAGGCTTATCAGTGAGTGACATGATCATGATGCTTTGGTATATTTAATTTGGCATCAGTGTGCAGAGGAAAGTGAGGGAGAGAGGGGAGTCTGGAAAGAGACTGCAGGCATGAGGAAGGAAGAGAAGGCAAAAGACTGTGACCATGGTTACAAAGATAAACAATGGACAGTTTGGAAGTCTTCCGTGAAGGAACAATCAACAGACTTGGTGAATGATCCACAGAGTTGGGCAAAGAAAGGAAGAATTTAAAAACACCTTTGAAACTATATACCAGGATGACTGGAAAGATGATGGAAGAAATAGAAAAAATCGGAGGGCCTGGGTGGCTCAGTCGGTTGGGCATCCAACTTTTGATTTCAGCTCAGGTCATGATCTCACAGTTCGTGATCAGGCCCCATGTGGGGCTCCATGCTGGGTATGGAACCTGCTTACGATTCTCTCTCCCTCTCCCTCTGCTTCCCCACACATTCACACTCTCCTTCTCTCAGGAAGAAAGAAAGAAAGAAAGAAAGAAAGAAAGAAAGAAAGAAAGAAAGAAAGATGGATGAAGGAATAGAAAAAAATTGAAGAAATAAAGAAAACTAGAGGATTTATCATATGCCAGTAGAAGAAAAAATTCCTTTAAAAATTATTGAATTTAAAATTTCACAGGACTATCTACTAGACATGACACCCAGGAAACTGTTTGTCTAGAACTTAAGAGGCCAGAATTAAATGTATGAAGTTGGACTCGTTTTTTCCACTTCCTACAGTGGGCATCTTTTCAAATTGGCACATCAAAATACAGCTCACCTTTGAAAATTTTTTTTAAACATTCATTTATTTTTGAGAGAGAGAGAGAGAGAGAGAGAGTGATCAGGAGAGAGTCAGAGAGAGAGGGAGATACAGATTCTGAGGCAGGTTCCAGGCTCTAGGTTGTCAGTACAGAGCCTGATGAGGGCCTTGAACTCATGAACTGTGAAAGCATGACCTGAGCTGAAGTCAAATGCTTAACTGACTGAGCAACCCAGGCGCCCCTCACCTTTTAAATGAATATCTAGTATTTTACTCTGTTTATATTTATTTAAGTGTTCCCCTACTGATGGGCATTTATATTGTTTTCCATTTGGGGCTACAACAAACAATGTGCAATTATCATGCTTGCACACATATTTTCCACACTTGCAAAAGTGTACAGAAAAATTCTTACACATACAATAGCAGAGCCAAGGAGTAAAAACATGTAAAACTTTAATAAGTATTGCCTAAATGCCTTCCAAAATAGTTGTACTAATTTACATTGCCCCAAACAGAGCATGAAAAATGTCTGGAAACAGATTTTGGAGGTATTTGAATAGAGACGGTTAAAACTGGGAAAAGGTGTGAGCCTATTAAGAAAAGCAGAGAAGGAGACAGAGACAGACAGTGAAACAGAGAGACAGACAGACAGAGAGAAAAAACAGGCAGAGGGAGGGAACTGGAGAGCTACAGCATCTCTGTCATAGAACCAAAGTGGAACCAGTCAAAAGGAGGAGTGGTCAGAGAAGTGGCAGAACAGGAGAAGCCACGATGCTGAAAGTTAGAAGGTCACCAGGAAAAGGTGTAGCCTGGAATGGACTACAGAGAGGGACTGAGAGGGAGGGAAGGAGAGAGGCATGGAAAAGTCACTGAGTGCAGACTTGATATCATCATAGAAGGTATGCCTTTTTCTAACTGAAGAATAAAAGAAGAAAGCGTGTGAAAAGGGAGAAATTCTGCATTTACTGTTAGAAATAGTATCATTTCAAATTGTTTAGTAAATAGGAAGTGATATTATTTGCAGAAAATGTGGGAAGGTAGATTGAGGCTGGAGATGTGAGGACACGAGAGGAAACCGTAAACGGTGTTAGGGCCCTGGGATTGGATAAGGCTTAAGCATGCCCTTGGATTTCTGGCCCTTGTCCAGTCTTCTCAAGTCCGATTCTTACTGCCTACCTTGCAATTCTCACTGCACAAAACTTCTGAACAGACGATCCACAGCATTTGCTTGTGATGTTTGGATTATCATCCCCATCCTCCACTTCCTGCTCTTGGATATCTCTTTCTCACCTTTCAAGGCTCAGATAGGTATCTCCTCTTCCAGGAAGAGACAGTCTACCATTCTCTACTGTGTTATATACTCTTCCTCTGTGCTCTGAGAGTATAGTTTATACCAGTGGTCAGCAAATGCTTTCTCTATAAGACCAGAGGGTAGATAATTTAGACTTTATGGGCAATACAGTCTCTTCTACACTGACTCAACACTTTATGGTGAAAGCAGCCACAGACAATATTTAACCAATGAGCATGTCTGTGTCCCAATAAAACTTTATTTACAAAAATAATAGCAGACTGGATTTGGCCGATAGGCCATGCTTTGTTCATGTCTGCTGTATACATTGTCCTGTATTCAATGAATTTATTGAGCACCAATGATGTGCCCATGCCGGGTGGTGAGAATGTAATGATGAGCAAGATAGGAATGTACCTGCCTCAAAAGAACTTACAATCTACTTAGGAGGCAGATAGTTAAAAAGAAAAAGAAAAAAAGGAATAATTTGATACAGTTGTGATTCGTGGCATGAAGGAGGAAGAAAACTAGGTGTTCGGGGAATGAAGAACAGGGAGCCCTATGTGGGACAGAAGTCTGAGATGGCTACAGGGCGTCCTAAGAGATCTCAGAGACCTGAATGAAGCTCAGAAAAACCTCTGAGTCTAGAGATTCAGCTCTGGGG
The DNA here is from genome assembly GCF_014898765.1 of Herpailurus yagouaroundi. Taxonomy (NCBI): domain Eukaryota; kingdom Metazoa; phylum Chordata; class Mammalia; order Carnivora; family Felidae; genus Herpailurus; species Herpailurus yagouaroundi. Next base: position 15,445,934 of record NW_024412429.1, read on the forward strand.
GCTGCCACTGGAGAGTGTCTGAGAGCAGAGAGAGAGGAGCAGATACCATGATGGGGAATACTGCCTGAAAGGAAGACAAGTCTGCAGGAGACACAAGAGAGGACCAGTGCGGAAGATGGAAGAGAACCAGGGAGGAAGATGTGAAGAAGTACTGAACAATCTCTACATATTGGGTCAAGGAAGACAAGCATGGGTTTGGGCCAGATCAAGATGGTATCCTGGCCTTTTCTAGCAGTGCTGAGTAGCCTGGGGCTGAAAGGGAAATAAGTAGATGGTGGATAGGCACTGAAGTAAGCAAACTGACTCTTTAAGGATGGAGAAAAGTTGAGGGGACAGAGATTCTAGAGGGTAGTTTGCAGTGACTGATTATGGGGCTTAAGATGGACCAGGAGGAAAATAAAATCAGAAAACTGTTTGTAATCAAGAATAGGAGGTGTTAAGTATCAAAGACAAAGAATAGGTCCAGTAGGAAGAAGGGATAGTGGAAGCAGGAGCTACAGAGACTATATCCTGGAGAGTGAGCTTCCAATTTAAGATGTTGCTGCTGGTAGCGTTTCCAGTGAGTGGCATATACGAAAGGAGAGACGAAACCGAATAGCTGGAATGTAGAACCTTAAGAACACTGAGACCAATGCCCCTGTCATTATAACAAAGCACGGTATTAAGTAGCTGATTAAGAATTGACAAAAGATCTGTTTTAAAAAATTTCTCAGGGCTGGGGCACCTGGGTGGCTCAGTTAGTTAAGTGTCCAGCTCTTGATTTCGGCTCAGGTCACAACCTCACAGTTCGTGAGTTCGATCCCCACATCAGGCTCTGTGCTGATGGTGCCAATAGTGTGGAGCCTGTTTGGGATTCTCTCTCTCTCTCTCTCTCTCTCTCTCTCTCTCTCCCTCTCCCTCTCCCTCTCCCCCCGCCTTTGCTCCATGTGCTCTCTCTCTCTCTCAAAATAAATAAACTTTTTTTTTTTAATTTTTTTTTCAACGTTTATTTATTTTTGGGACAGAGAGAGACAGAGCATGAACGGGGGAGGGGCAGAGAGAGAGGGAGACACAGAATCGGAAACAGGCTCCAGGCTCTGAGCCATCAGCCCAGAGCCCGACGCGGGGCTCGAACTCACGGACCGTGAGATCGTGACCTGGCTGAAGTCGGACGCTTAACCGACTGCGCCACCCAGGCGCCCCTCAAAATAAATAAACTTAAAAAATATCTTTTTAAAAATAAAAAAATAAAAATCTCCTGGAACTCATTTGTTTCTGACTCTTCGAAGACCTCCCAAGTGTAAGGTCTTTTCCTTGTAAGACTACTCCAAACAAATGCAGTGACCTGAAGACTCCCAGAATAGGCACCACAAATTCTCTAAGAGGAAGGCTTATTTCTCTCATGCCCAGCCTTCCCTCTGCCCACCTGTCAACATGTAAACCTCGTGGTGTTTAGCCAAATTCCGTGCTTTATATGTTAGTGTCCTTTATCACATGCTATATTTCAAGGCAAATGAGCTAAAACATGATAATAACTAGCAAAAGATGCCACTCCTTTCAAGAAGGGTACCGTTTAGGCAGAGAATTATAGGGGGATAAAATGGAACAAAAACCAATAAGGCAAATCTTAAGAATATGGCCAGAAGACCATCCTCTTAGAGTTATTCTGAAAAATGGAGCTAAACACCATGTTGTCTGACTCAGAGAAGGATTAGATTTCAAGGGGAAATGGATTTGGGTCCATTTCCTTGAGAAGAGTTGCTATGAGACTGAGAGCCAGCATTCTCTTCACTGAGTGTTTGAGGGATAAATGCACAGAGCAATTTAGCAGCATTTCAGAAATGTAAAGTTCTCAGAAGCCACATTCCAAGTGAAGCAGATCTTGCTGAAGAAGTTGGGATGTGTGAGTCTAAAAAGAACGCTTTGAGCCCTCTGCTTCTCTTAGCTTAAATCCATATATGGCTTTGTTGCTGTTGCTGTTTTCATTTTAAACATAACCAAACAACACTGGTGCCCAGGAAATGGACTTCCAAAGAGAGGAGGGAAAAGCCCAAAAAATTCTTTCAGCATAAAGAAGACCAGTCTTGTTTAAATCAAAGAAAGGGGTGAGTATTTCTCTCAGGCAGTGTCCTTGGGAGATTTTTACCTCAAGGTAAAAAATGATGACTTACGTATGGAAGAGGCTGCTATAGTTACGAGGCCACCCACACTTCATACCCAATCCCTTCCAGAATGAAAGCCCTACCCATGCCCCCTACTCATGCCCCGACACAGGGCCTGGGGACTCTCATTCCCTCCTCCTCTCTTTTTATATCTGTCTCCAGGGGTGGGCTCCAGCTTTGCAAAATTTGTTGTGAGCCTCCCTTTCAAACCTGGTGCCAGGGTACAGGTAATTGATACACCTATTACTCACCCAGAAGGATTCAGACTCTTTTTTCTCATGCCAGTGCAAATGGTTGTCATGAAAATCACACAGGAAACATTAGCTTGACCCCCCCTGAGAGACGTGTCCAGATATTAGCTTCCGACACTTAGTCACCTCACGTCCATTTATCTTTATTAAGCTATCTGTCATACAGGAGTAAGACTCTAAGTAACTCTTTGCTATTTACTTTTCCCACATCAGGAGGCCAACAGGCAAAACAGTTTTTAAGCCAAGAGATATTTTCTAATAAATAGAACACACCCTAACATGTTCTCTTTTCCTATACTTTTGGGTGCTAAAGTGGCGAGAAAGGAGGTTAGAGTTGGTGATCACAGAGGCTTCTGTCAGAATGTGAAAAACACACTTCTAGGTTTGAATGATTTGTCAAAGGAAGATGGAATTCTATACTTTTAGATAATGATCCACTCAAGTTTGCTTGTTCAGTGTGCACAGTTTAAAAGCTAAAGCAGGTCCCCAGAGGAAAATACTCCAATGGCTGTGTCTACTCAAACACCCAGCTGAAAAGAGATTCAATCGATCTTTTAAGATACCTATAATCAAGTACATAAAACATAAAGAAGAATGCCTCGGTTATTCATTTTTCATTTGGATGTTTTGGAATTATACAAACAAGTAAATAGGTAGTTTTTCTCCACTGTACTTAGAGGAGCAGATTCTGTTAATGGGAGTGAAGGTAAACGAGCGAACGGAGAGAGCGCCACCATGCTTGGATGTGAGAACAGGGTTTCTACTTTTGATAAGCCATTCATTGTTTCTCCATAAAGAAAATACAATCAACACCTCATGTCTTCATTAACTCCATTTTAGTTGTGCGCTATTTTTTTTTTGAGTCCATTGTATACATCAGTCTGTGTTAGACCCTAAAAATTCAAAGATCAATTTTATTCATAAATATTTATGGAGTCAGAATCTACCTACTGTTGTAGGCACTGAGTTGTGTTGGGGGTATAACAGTGAGCACAACATTGCCCTACTGCAGTATCCAGTTTAATATTGTAGACAGATATGAAACACACACACACACACACACACACACACACACACACAACAACAACAGAATAAAATAAAACTATTAACTGCAACAAGTTCCAAGAAGGAAGAGTATGGGGTCTAATGAGAGTATAACAAGGGAAGTATGATAGGTAAGGGGAATGTGGGTGTCAGTGAAGGCCTCTTTGAGGACATGACATTTAATCTGGAATTCAAAGAACTAGGAGTTAGACGGGACAAAAACTGGCAAGAGTGTACCAAAGAGAGAGACTTGTGTTTAGGTTTTAGAAGCAAGAAAATGCTTGATGAGTTTGAGAAACTAAGAGTAGGTCAACATCCTGAAACTCTGGAACTCGGTGGTCCCAGGCACAAGTGGTCCTGGGTGAGACTGCAGAAGCAAACACAAAAACTGGGCCTCAGGCTTTGCTCAGCAAGGTGGTCTTTATCCCCAGGCCAAAAGAGGGCACAGCACTTTCATGAGAATTCCTGAAAGAATTTAAGAGAAGGGTGACCAAAGATAAGACTCACAGGGGGAATATTCCCTCAAGTCTCTACAGCAAGAAGAAAACAAAATTCATATTTATTAACCTGGTCGTCCCAGTTACAAAAGTTCTCGTGCACACAAAAACCAAACAAAATACACCACAGTCAGTCATGGCCATTGAAGTGCCTGAAGAAAACACAATTCTTTTCTTTCCCTCTTTTTTTTTTTTTTTTTTTTTTGATATGAAACCTTCATCTATTCTCTATCCTTTAAGACAAATGGCACATATCTGGTACAGAGTGTTGGAATTCCAATAACTAAAACAATGGCCTAGAATTCTCACAGGGATTCTAGTTACTCATCCATTTGGGATTTATCCCAAGCACTATGCAAGTTAGTCTAAGTCCCTAACTTGCCTGAAGCTTCCACTCCAGCGGTGGAATCAGATAACAAATAAATAGTTCCTGATTCCGGCGCCCTGTCAGTACTGTTTCCAGTAGTGTGGCTCCCACATAGGGGAGGAGTCAGAAGGGGCCCTACAGCCCCCACCAGCTGCCCTTGAAACCCATGCGAACAGTGGACAGTTCCAGATTCTAAACTGTATATATTTTTTCATGGTATTGTTAAAACAGTGAGGAAACATTAAAAAAAAAAAAAAAAGTGCTGTGGCAAAAAAAAAATAATAATAATAATCTTGGATTGTGATAAGTGCTTTCAGGAATTAAAACAGGGAATGACAGGTGAATTGGTAGAGGGCCACCTTATGTAGCTTAGACGGGTCCTTGAGGAGGTCACATGCAACTGAGGCCTGAGATGTTTTGAGGCAATCCAGACTCCATTTTTAGAAGAGAAATGTTTCGTGTTTTTCATTAGGATAAGAAATAGAACAAGGTAGTTATTTTAATGGTTGTTTTCAAGGTTAGGAAATACTGTTCTGGCTTTGAAATCCAATTAAGACCAACAAACGCATGCCCTTTTGCCAAACAATCCAAGAAATTTGGATTAATAAAGTAGAATCAGAAGTGACCTGAGCACCACCTTCCTCTTGGAATCTTAGCCTTTTCATACTAAAATTATAACTGCCACCATGAAGAGAATAACAGCTTCCCCTAAAAGCCAGTGAAACAAACGAGGCCCATGAATAGAGTTAACCAAAGCTACCAGGACTTTTTAGCTCACATTTGAAACAATCCTGCCTAGTGAATGCATCTTTCTTTAATGTTTACCGTTCTTTTGGAGTGCTTTTGTTCCCTTCGTCAATTTCTTTTGTTATCGACAATCTTTGCCTCATGTAAACCATATAATTTCCACTTTCTAATAACTTCATGTAATGTTTCCGAATCTAAGTTTGAATCAAAGGAAAATTTGGACATAAACGTATCTATTTCAAGAAGGGCAAGTGATACCAAAAGCTGCTTCCAGAGTGGTGAAGGCAGTGGATATGTATCTGCTGAGTTATTGGCAGCTGTTTCTCGTAGCTCTTGCATTTAGGTGCTCAGAGAAGTGGATTTTTACATTTTTTCTCTGGGTTTTGCTAAAATCTGAGAAAGGTAGCCACCGTGCACTGGGCTGCAATTGGTAGCATCACGTAACCAGTGCTGTACCAGGAAAGGCGGATCTGTGTTCTCGGCCCCCCTCCGTCAGTAAATGGCTGTGCAAATCACAGCCCCTTTCTGCGATTCCATTTGGGCAAATGTGGGCAAATCGCTTCCCCTTTCTGCAATTCCATTTCTTCATCTGTAAGCAGGGAGGCCGGAATCCATCAATGGCATTCAAACCATTCTTAAAAGTGGTATCCTGATTAAATAATATATGCGATTCTCCAATTATAAAACAGAATAGAGCGCCTCTGCTTTGGGAGAACTGTGAGCATGTCCCAGAGACCCACTGGTACCTTCCTCCAAGGCCACCTCTTAGCCATCTCCTTGGAAAGACCCACGGAAGACCAGTTTGAAGAGCACCACCCTAAGTTTTAAAAGCTATTTCCGTTCTTAAATAATGATGCAGTGACTTTGTAAGTGCAGATAAGGTAAGTCCCCAAAATAATACCTCATAGAATCAACGTTACCTAGACTTACTAACATCTGCAAAGAAGGTAAAAGCATTTACTCACTCTCTTTCATTACTTAGCTCCACTTTTGGTGACGAAACTTCTTAAGATACGGTTACTCTTTTCTTGGTGCCAACGGAATCTCACACATTAGGCCATGGTGCAATTTAGCTCCGCTATCAATCCAAACAATAGGAACAGAGTCACAATATCTCTTCTCACTGTGTGCTAACAAGCACGGTCTAAGCACTTGACATCCACTCATCGAATCCTTATCAAATTCCATGAAAAGGATATTATGATTACAGAAAAAGAAATTGAAGCATGGAAAAGTCAAGTGACTGCCCCAAGTCACAGGTAGTTCATAGCCAATCTGCAGTCTGGCTCCAGAGCCTGGGCTCTCAGACATCATACACAACGGCCCCTCCACAACCATCCAGCTGAGCTTGCGTTCGTGTGCCTTCACTCTCTTTTGTGCCCTCTCCCGGGCTGAACCTTCCTTCTCGCTGGGAGCCTCGTCACACACGCATCTGTGGATCTGAACACGAGGGTGGAGAACCGTGGCCTGGTTGATCTCCACGCTACTGCTGTGCTGAGACTTTAAAGATTCCTACAACTCTCTTCTCAACAGGTTCCAAGGTGGGATTAATGATCAAGTGCGCCATGCCTGTCCTGGAACTGAGACACGGAAGCTCGGCCCCAGATTCATGGATTGAAGACTCCACAGCACTTCTTCCTGCACCCTGGGAGTGAACCATACATTTGCCCACAGTAAATAACCCTATGCTTTGCCATCTACTACTCCCTGTGCCACTTTTCCCAAAATTAGGCCTGGACTATGTGTGCACCTACAGACACACCGCTTCTTCCCCTCATTTGGTATTTGTCTACTTTTTATGGACACATGAAGCCTTATATAGTCATGTAATGTCCTTTTCCCCTCAATAGATTATAGACATTCGGAGGACAGGGTTGTATTTTATTTACCTCTATATTCCTAATGCGTAGGAAAATATTGATGTTAATCATCAGCACCACTTATTTATGGTACAGTGAGAAAGCAATGGAATTGGAGTAAGGAGTCTTGATTCCTGCCACTGGCTAGCCTTGCGATCGTAAGCAGATACCTTAACGGCTGTAAATCATATTTTCCAGAAGGGAAGATGAACATTATAACGTCTATCTTGATATCCTCAAAGAGCTGTCCTAAGGATAAGTGAGAGAATGTGTGGGATAGCACATTATAAAGCATGATCATGACACATAATGTAGAATCATCATCACACTGAAGACTTACCCTTTTTTTCTAGAAGGGTTGATGTTGAGGCCTTTTTTAAGCAATGCGATCTAACAGAGGGAAAGGTCATGAATGCTTATTAGAAACTGAAATGAAAATTAAGAAAATTTCACTGAGTTTCATTAACAGCAAGGCTCAACATCATCTATGTGACTTCAAAGGCCATATGAACCTGTTCTACTCGGAGCAGAGTCATATATACTGACATTTTCAGGAAAGAAATGAAGACGATCTATGTGTCATTTATGGGTAAATGTGTCTTTCTCATCATCCTTACCATAAAGGGCAACATTCTGGCCTTCGGTTTGTTGTTCATTTGTTTTTATGATATCTCCCTCTCTTTCATTTTCTCTTTCCCCTTATTAAATATTTCCAAAGCTTCAGGCCACAGTACACGCAGAAATTATATCTTTAGTCTAACAGAATAACACTAAACTGGGCCAATGCCATTACTCTAAGTTACCAAAAACTTCTTTAAGAAACTAAAGTAGGGACTGAAGTATAATCCTATCATCTCATCAGTGGTTGGCACTATAGCGTTTGTTCTGGAAACAAGTGGTAAACAAAACTTGAGCCCATCCTTGGGCTTTTAGAAAAACATTTTTATCCTTTTTCCCCTACCCAATGTATTCCCAAGGACTCCATGCTGCACTCTGACCTCCCAGGCCTCAAGGATGGCTAAAATTGATTCTGAACCAAGGTAAACAGGGTTCCTCCCAAGGGCTTGGAGAGCTCCAGTCTGCAGAAAGCTAATGAAGCCCTTGAACTAGCATGCTTCTCTTCTACCCACACTTTATTGAAATGCTTTTGAGTCTTATTGTGTTGTAATTACATACTATAGAAAACTCAACCAACATCTATTTCAAGGATTGGGCCATGACTCTTACTAAAACATTTCAATTCCATTTTCCTGAGCATACGATCTCTAAATGCATCTGTGAGGGCCCTCCACATGTATTTTCATTTCACATTTCAGAAAACTTAAAATGATGCAGGTTCCTGACTTTGCTGATGATGGATGTAAAGAGAATGATGCTGTGGGCTGTTCAGATTGTTCTCTTTCTTTACTATAGTTTCAGTGTAATATTTGATTCACACAAAAGAATTTTAACAATATATATGTTTTGTAAAGCATAATAAAAAATGAATAGCCATTTATCTACAACCTACCTTCTTTTTATTTTCTTTATAAACCCTGTTAATTGTAGAGGGATCAATTTTATCAATATTTCTTTCACAGCTAGTCATTTTTGCCTCATTTTTCCAGACATAATTTCCAACCCTGAGATAGACATTTTCTTACATTTTCTTATAAAAATTCTACCTTTGTCTCTCAATTAAGTCCTTCATTCATCTGGAATTAATTTTTTCACATGTTATGAATGAGGATCAGATTTGTTTATTTATTTTTCTATATAGGTACCCAGTTGTTCCAGGACCATTACTGAAATTGTTCTTCTTTTCCCTTAAAATCTCAATGTTCTCTCTCTCATAGGTCAGTTGTTCATAAATGTCAGTTTCTGAGCTCTCTTTCCTATTCCATCAGCCAATGTGCTTATTTCTATGCCATACCACATTGTCTTAAATATAATAGCCTTATGACGTTGTAGCTTAGTTATTAGAGGTTTTTTACCCAACTTCCCCACTTTAATTTCAGCCTTCAAAAGCATTTAGGCTAACTGGGTCTTTGACTTTTACCACATATATTTTACAATAAACCCAGAATTATGATTGGAAATGCACTGAAGTTATAGATCAATTTGTGGTGAATTGATACATTTTCAATAATGAAACTTCCTAGCCATAAACATAGTATAGCTTTCTTTTTAATGCTTTATATTCTCAATGTCTTTTAATAGAGGTACCTAACTGTCTCTAAAGAGCTCCTGCCATTTCATTATTAAATTCATTCCAAAATACGTTATAGTTTTTATTACTACTATAAAAAGGATATATAATTTATAAATTATTCTAAATATATATATAAGTATGTAATAATTAATTATATATGTATAATATATTACGTATATATTTTAATTTTGTGTTTGTTGCTAATGTAAAGAAATAGATTTGTATGTTGATTAACTGGACCTTATAAACATTCTTCTGGAATTGAATATCAGAAAGATAAAAAGGCAAGTTCCTATCTCAGACTGTTTTAAACTGGATGTATCAAGTCTGTCTAAATTGCTCATGGTAGAAAACAAAAACCTGGGATTTTTTATTTTATGGGATGCAGCTGCTAACAAATGGAACCTAATCTCATAGGCTTTTTTTCTTCATGACTAACAAAATACAGAAACTGAGTAGCATGGGCCATCTTTAGCTTGGATCCTTTGCTAGGTGTTAGTAAAAACCTGGTGTGTTGAGACCTATGATTCACTGGGGTCTGTGACAATTCAGCTCTTGGAGGTACTGCTATCCACAGAATAAATGAAAACTGTAGCTCTATATTTCAGAACTAAAAATACTGAAGACAATGCTACAAGCTTTGAGTAGATGCACATATCATAAACAGAAAATATAGAAATGATATGGTCAAGCAACAGAAACAAAACAAGAACTGAGACTTAGAAATAAATCTGACAATCGAGGGAAAACATTGAGAAACAGACTAGATCAGACAGGACATAACAGCAAATAGGCTGTATGGGCAGCATGATGTGGGGGACAAAGGATGCAAAGATAAAGAGTGAAGGAGAAGAGTAAAAGGATTGAACAGAAAGCCACAAATAGGAACTAGGGGTAAAAAGTATCCTTTGTGTGTTTAAATGGGCCCCTACAGAAGTAAACCAAAACAATGTAGCTAAACCATTATTTAAAACTATAAATTAAGAAAGTCAAGGAGTAAAAAAAGATTTCAGTCTATGTATTCAAAAGCCACACCAGGTACCCAGGAAAATTGACTGAAAATGGTCAGCAAAGATATATATAGCTTCATAAGATTACTAAAAATTTAAGTCCATGGGGGGAAAAAACTGTAGCATTCAGACAGCATCCAAATCACTAATAAGGAAAAGAAAACCAGACTGCCATCCAACTTCTTGCCAGCAACATTTCACACTAGAAAACAATGGAGCAATCATTAAAAAATCCTTGAGGAAAAATGTGAGCCAAAGACTTTATATATAGCCAAACTTTCCACATAAAGGACACAGAAAAACAATTATAAGCATTTTAAAACTAAAAAAAGTGTCCTCTTGAACCTTTCCTGATAAATGAGGCCCCAGACAACCAAAACGGAAAGATTAGAAAACCTTCAGCATATGGTCTGAGAGTGGTCATTAAATATGTTAATGATAGAGTTAACGATAAAAATTGCGGTTAGGTGTTACAAAAAAAAAAGCATCTAAGTATCATAAGTTCTAACAGTGTATAAAAATACAAATGATGAAAAGAAGATGAAAAGGGAAGAGTCATAGGCATTATTAGCTAATAATTACCTCATAGGTATTAGGTGAATAAGTTCATAATATCTGTAAAGCTTAAGTATATGTAACACTACAAAGCTTAACACTAAAATAATCCTAGCGGCTAAAAACTTGGACCATGGTTGAGGATGTTAAATTGCTAGCTAATTTCACTACTGCTCAAAGTAGCAAATAAACAGTTTCTAAAGGAAGAACTGACTAAATATATACAAATCTAACAACCAAAAACAAACATGCAAAAGACCTAACAACAAAAGAAAATAGACAAAAATAGCAAAGAGACCTTTTAATATGTGGGAAACATAAAATAACAGAACTCAGAATTTGAATCAAATATAGAGGTTGCATCAATAAATATACATTGGCTTTACTCATCTATTAAAAATATTCCCAGCTTGACTGTTAAAGTAAAATCCAATTATTATGGAGTAAAATCCAATCTAATTTACTATTAAAGTAAAATGCAACTTATATAGACTCTATAAAATAGAGACCTAAGGCAAAGACAGTCAGGTATTAAAAATCAAGAATGAAAATAATATATTAAGTAAGTGAAAATAAAAAGACCCCAGGGTCATGATCTTGATATTAGATGGTAAAATTCAATGCAGAGAAAAGAGCAAATGAATAAAAAACTTTGCAACACAAAAATCTACACTGGGCAATAAAGATAAAGCAAATATAAGTATCTGTAAGATAAAAGGTCATGGATTCTCATTAAGTAGAAATGATGAATAAGATAAACGATGGATAAGAAATAAACATAGGCAGGCAGATATTTTACATTCTACCTTAATAAGAGTACATGGACTTTCATAACAAGTGTATATGGAACACTGTGTATATGAAAAACTGAAATTACATTAGGTTACAAACAAAAACTTTAATAAGTTCCAAGAATAACTGAAATAATATAAGCAGTACTCTTTGATTCCAAAGCAAAACAAATGTTTATTAATAACAAACAAAAACAAAAATTACCCTTTAAGCCTGGAAATTAAACTGTTTATTAAACAACTCTTGAATGAAAGGGAAAATAAAATGTGAAATTGCTGAATTTTTAGAAAATAAGGATAATAAAAGCAACATAGAATCTATGGGGGAAGAAAGAATCTATGGGACATAACTAAAGCAGACCTTTGAGAAAACTCTTTGCATTGACCATATTATGAAATGAAAATAAACAATCTTAAAATCAATTCAAAAAGTGAGAGAAAGAATTACAAAGTTAACTGACTAAAGCAAAAGGAAGGTCTTAATAAAGCTAACAATATAATGATGAGTTAGAAAGTAGAAAACTGGCAGAACTAATCAAAGAAAATTTTAAGCTAGTCTTTTAGGGAAAAGAACTGACAAAATAGAGAAACCACTAGCTGACCTAAGTTTTCTAAAAGAAGGCTACAGACACAAAATAAATTACAAGGTGGAAGTAACCATCAAGCCAAAGAAAAAAATTTAAAAATCATTAGAAACTACTTTGTCCAGTTCAATGCAATAGATTTGAAAAACTCAATAAAATTAATAACTTTATCAGATTTATTCACCAAAACTGACTCCAGAAGAGATAAACAGTCAAAAGATACGAATTACTACAGAAGAATTCGTTTCCAGAAAGCCACTGGGTCCAGAAGATCTTGAAAGGGAATTCTATCAAAATTTGAAGTTTTAAAGATCAAATAATCCCAATGCTACTGAAACTTTTCAGAGCACAGAAAAGAAAATTTCCAAACCAGTTTTGTGAGGCATGTGTAACACCGATAACAAAAACTTATAAAGACTACACAAAGAGACAATTTTATACCAAATTTTCTTATGAATTTTAAAGTAAAAACAATAACCTTCATTCCTAACAAAAACACCTAATACCATAGAAATCCATAGAAACTCTTGGAATGTGATTATATAGGAATGAGGAGACTGGTGCCTACTTTGCTATTTTTACGATGTATTAGAGGTATTACTCAATACAGCTAGATAAGAAAAAAACACCTCAATGCTTAGGGATAGAAAGGAAGAGATAAAACAATCTCTAATCTCTATTCATTCACAGATGGTATGATTACATATTAAGAAAGCCTATTGAAATTAATGGAAAAACTACTCTAAACAGTAAGTGAATTCAGTAGTAGTCTACAGAAATAATATGTAAATATCAGATATCTACAGATGTGCAAACAATATGTACATTTATTTATATTAATACTATATATATATAATAGCGAGGCATAATCTCAAAAATATGTGCAAAATATATAGAAGGATACATGAAAACACTTCTGGAAAGATACATGAATATAAAATCTGAACACATGAGAGGCATACCTGTTCTTAGAAAGATTCAACCTCACAAAGACATCAATACTCCTTAAGCCCATTTATATTTAACATGATCCTAATAAAATTACCAAAAGTTTTTCTTTTGGAGTGCCACAAGTTAATGCTAACGATCACCTGTAAGAAACCAGGGAGAATCACCTGTAACCCCCTGAAAAATCAGCAGGCAGCATTGGAAATACAGCCTGACCAGGATTAAAACCCAATCTGGAGCTTCCATAAATAAAGCTCTGTGATATTGATTCATAAGTAGATAAACCATAGAAGATACGTAAAATTTCATAAAAGGACTTGTAAGTTTATGAAGAAATCAAGCATGTAATTAAGGATGCATCTCAAATCACTTGAAAAAATAATTGAAATTTTATAAATGGTGTTGGCAATACTGAAAAGTTATTTGGCAAAATATATAAAAATCAATCTTAATCACACTGTATATCAAGATAAATTCAAAATGGATAGACCCAAGACATAAGAGTAAAGAGTACTAAAAGCAAGCAGAAGTATATAATTATAGCAGAATATAATTTTGACTTCGGGGCAAGGAAACCCTTCCAATAAGGTAAAAGATTAATGTACTTTTGTTATAAAACTTAACTTACAAAAGCTTTTTGCATGGCAAAATCTTCCATAAACACTTTAAAGGCAAATAAGAAACTGAGAAAAGATGTTGGCAATTTATACTGAGAAAAGCTAGTCTGTCTCTCACATACACACAGCTCCTAAAAATCAAGGAAAAAACAAGCTGGTACAAAAATAGGCAAAAATGTGAATACACAGTTCACAGAAGAATAGATGAAAAGGCCTTTAAACATAAATAAGATGCTTAACTTTATTCAAAAATAAAAGGAAATGTAATTAAGACCATTCTGAGATACTTCTTACCTATCAGATTGGCAAAAATCCAAAAGTTTGACAACATATTCTGTTGGAGAGGCTGTGGAGAGACAAGACCTCTTTTTAAAAAAAAAAAAAAAAATTTTTTAACATTTATTATTTTTGAGACAGAGAGAGACAGAGCATGAATGGGGGAGGGCCACAGAGAGAGGGAGACACAGAATCTGAAACAGGCTCCAGGCTCTGAGCCGTCAGCCCAGAGCCCGACACGGGGCTCGAACCCACGGACCGTGAGATCATGACCTGAGCCGAAGTTGGATGCTTAACCGACTGAGCCACCCAGGCGTCCCAAGACAAGGCCTCTTACACATGGTTGGTGGGAAAGCACAATGACACAGTTCCATAGGCAGTAAGTAAAATTTCAAATATCTAACAAAATTAGGTATGCATGTACCTTTTTTATCATTTATTTTATTTTATTTCATCCTAAGTGTACTCTTTGAATTCTATCCCCAATTTCCCCCATCCCCTCACACACCACTTGTCTGGCAACCATCAGTTTGTTGTCTATAATTGCTTGTTTCTTGGTTTGTCTCTGTCTCCCTTTTTTTTTTTCTTTGCTCATTTGTTTCTTAAATTCTGAATATGAGGGAGATCTTAATGATATTTATCTTTTCTGACTTACTTATTTTGCTTAGCATTGTACATTCTACCTCTATCCATGTTGTTGCAAATGGCAAGATTTCATTCTTCTTGATGGATGAATAATATTTACATATATATATATATAAAATATCACACTTCTTTATCCATTCATCTATCGATGGACACTTGGGATGCTTCCATAGTTTGGCTACTGTACATAATGCTGCAATAAACGTAGGTGTGCAAGTATCCTTTGAATTAGTGTTCTTGTATTTTGGGGGTAAATACCCAATACTGTGATTCCTGGATCATAGGGTAGTTCTATTTTTTTTTTTTTTTGAGGAATGTCCATACTGTTTTCTACAATGGCTGTGCAAATTTGCATTCCACCAACAGTGTAAGAAGGTTCCCCCTTTTCTACATCCTTGCCAACACTTGTTGTTTCTTGTGTTGTTAATTTTAGCCATTCTGACAGGTGTGACATTATATCTCATTGCAGTTTTGATCTGCATTTCCTTGATGATAAGTGATGTGTTTACATGTATCTTTTGACCCAGTAACCCCACTTCTAGGAATCTATCACAAGGACAGACCGAGAAAAGTACAAAATGACTTATTCACAAAGTTATCTACTGTGGCCTTTTGTTGGTGTTGTCTATAGTATAAGTATGGGAAGAACCTACCTGCTCACCAATAAGGGATTCCACACAATGGAATATAAAACAATCACGGATAGGAATAAGTTCTTTATACACATACACGTCATAACTTCCAAAGCAATATGCAGAATATTATAAACAATAATTACTTTTGTGTATGGGGTGGGGATATGAATATATAGCTTCAAAGGTGCTCATTTTCTAATTTTATCCGCTGAAAAGGCCTGGAAGTAATGGCAACTCAAAAACAGTGAATAAACCAAATGCCAAGATTGAGTTCCAGACACCAGTTTCTCTGAAACAAATGGGTGCTCCTTGTAGACAGAGTTGGCTCCAGCTCTGGGAAAAAAATCTACGAGACGAGATTGGGACATGTTTAAGGAGGCATCGGAGATGAATGATTTATGCCAAAATGACACAAAAGTCACATGAAGGAACTCTATTAGCCCCAGACGGGACAACTGAAGCACCAAAGAAGGATAATGAGTCGATTGATACACATTGAATAAACAATAGCCTACTAGCTCATAATGCCACTAAAAAATTCTCATGGGACATCACTGGAAGGAGCCAGGACAGCAGTTCCCTTGATGCGGCTGCTGCTGGGTGCTACAGCTCCGTGACTTTTTACCACCAAAAATTTCAAAAAGCTAGTTTGTATTTCCTTTCTCTCATTTTTCCTGCCCATCTTCTCTTATATACATTATACTTTCATTGAACGCACTGATACTCTGGTGGTTGTTGTTTTCCCACCTTTTTTACTAAAGATGTCCTCTTTTTTTTTTTTTATTTTTTTTTCAACGTTTTTATTTATTTTTGGGACAGAGAGAGACAGAGCATGAACGGGGGAGGGGCAGAGAGAGAGGGAGACACAGAATCGGAAACAGGCTCCAGGCTCTGAGCCATCAGCCCAGAGCCTGACGCAGGGCTCGAACTCACGGACCGCGAGATCGTGACCTGGCTGAAGTTGGACGCTTAACCGACTGCGCCACCCAGGCGCCCCTAAAAATGTCCTATTTAGGGGACAACTGTGATCCCTAATTAACAAATGCTTAGTCCCTTCCTCTTGGTTCTGTGCACCTCTCTGTGGTATTTGGCAAAATCACCACCTTTTTTTTTTTTTAAGTCATCCCTCCCTTGGAATCAGAGACCGAACTTCTGCTCCTCAAACTCTGCCTTAGCCCCAGGCTGGCAGGCTGGGATTTGTTTCTACTTACAACTCCTAAAGGTCAGCCTTTTAAGAGGTCTTCCCTCAGCCCTTCGGACACCTTCTTCTCCACCATCTTGCCTGCTTATCACATTCATTCCACGCTTTTAACTATGGAGATGACTCAAATCTTTTATATCCATCTCTCTTCTGACTTCCACCTTCTGACTTTTATCCCTGTACCTTGAACTCGACATCAATAAGGAAAAACACATCAGATTTCTCTAATACCTACTCTTTCCCCTGTCTTCCTGACTCCTATCCATAGCGCTGCCATCCCTTCAACAGCCAAGACCACAGATCTTGAAATCTTCTTCATCTCAGTGCTCCATGCTATACCCACACTGGAGTAACGAGGGTTTGCTCAGGCTCTGCTCTCTTCAGAGGCTGAGGTGGATTCAGCCGTGGCCTCAACTGCTTATCCTGACCAAACCCAGAGGATGTAGGAAAAGCCCTTCTCCACTCAGGAGTATGGAGTAAGTAACCGCTCTTACCATCATAACATGTTTCTTGCATCTTGTTTTCCAATGATAAAGTCATGATGGATCTTAGAATCAGTGGCAATGAAAAGTCAAAAATCATGTAAACAGGTTAAGAAACTGATTCTCTACTGTGGTATAAAACCAAAGAAAATACTAATGGTATTTTTTTTACATCCCTTTTCCATTTGATAAAATGAAAATACAGATTAAATAACAAATAGGAATATTTAATGAGTTAAATTGACTCTAGAAGCATCAGAACAGAAACTTTAACCTTATTCTTTGTAATAAGAGCCCACAAGGAGAAGTCAATAATGAAGAAGAAGAAGAAGAAGAAGAAGAAGAAGAAGAAGAAGAAGAAGAAGAAGGGAAAGAGGAGGAGGAAGATGAGGAGAGTGAGAAGGGGAGGAGAATGGAATGGAATGAGAGATCACAAGGTCATGTAACCATGGCACTATTACTAAAGACAATTTTAACTCTTAGCGGGACATGGAAACAAACATAGTGACTTCATTTACCCTGAAGCCAAACCTTGATGCACTCATAGAATGAAGAGCTGGCATCAATAGGAAAATATCCAAACAGTACTAATATCTTGACATAAGTAATATTTCAAAGGTGTGTAATCTGTGATCATTGACCTTGATAAACCTTTGCCAAAACCTCCTGCTGCCCTCCTGCCAGCTCCAAAAGAACCAACATAGGGAAAGATCTCATTTTTAGACGTATCTACATCACAGAATATTGTAGGCAAGATAAATGTGTAGTAAGTATATTTATGCTAGCATGGGAATGTCAAGAGTGAATCAGTATATAAATGCAAGTGTAACCAAGGATTGATTTTTACTCGGAATCCATAATCATTAGAAACTGATGGAGGAAAATACACTAGACATGAATAAATTGGGGTGTGGTGGGGCCCGCTTACATCTTGTTTTTGCTTGCATTCGTTTGTATACTAATATTATTCTACCACTAGATAGCACATTCCCTGAGGACCAGTCTGCTGCTTATACATCTCTTTTTCTCATATCTTCCAGTATCATGCAGACCCCTGGAGACACGGTGGTACTCAATAAGTATCTATGAGTTGACTTACACTGAATCCGAACTAACACAGACTTGAAGTTGGCCATCTTCCTTTATCATTGGATTTTTTAATGGGACTCATTAAAATGAATAAGACTCTTTCCAATGCCAACTATGGAGAGGTATCTGTGATTAACGCAGATCTGAACAAGATTGCTTGATTATTCTTGTGTAGCATGTATGACTTAAATAATATTAAGACATTTTAAAATTAAACTTTTAGTTTACAGTGTCTGACTCTTGATTTCTGCTCAAATATTTGATTATATTTTAAGTCAGTTAAGGTGATGTTTAATTGTTAATAACAAACGGCAAATACAAAAATAATGGGGCATGTAAAAATGTAAGAAGTCGGGGCGCCTGGGTGGTGCAGTCGGTTAAGCGTCCGACTTCAGCCAGGTCACGATCTCGTGGTCCGTGAGTTCGAGCCCCGCGTTGGGCTCTGGGCTGATGGCTCAGAGCCTGGAGCCTGTTTCCGATTCTGTGTCTCCCTCTCTCTCTGCCCCTCCCCCGTTCATGCTCTGTCTCTCTCTGTCCCAAAAATAAATAAATGTTGAAAAAAAATTTTTTTAAATGTAAGAAGTCAAATTAACCTCCTACACAGGATTAATTCTTAGGTTGGAATTATGCTTTTCCCTCTGGGGCAATTTTATATTGAATGAATTTTACATTGAGTGCATCCTTACTGTTTACAGGCTTATTCCTCTTGAGAAGTTAAAAATTTGCGGCCTAGCAAGGTTTATAATATAGTACTACTTAATTGTTTTTGTTTTTAAGGAGAAACCTTGGCTTGAATGTTTAGGGTTTGGTTTTTTTTACCTTTTTCTTTTTTTTTTTTTAATTATTTTAATGTTTATTTATTTTTGAAGGAGAGAGAGACAGTGTGAGTGGGGGAGGGGCAGAGAGAGAGAGAGAGAGAGAGAGAGAGAGAGAGAGGCACAAAATCTGAAGCAGGCTCCAGGCTCTGAGCTGTCAGCACAGAGCCCAATGCGGGGCTAGAACTCACAAACCGTGAGATCATGACCTGAACCGAAGTCGGACGCTCAACCGACTGAGCCACCCAGGTGCCCCTTTACCTTTTTCAATGGAACTCCTACAAATGCTTTCATGACTTGATGGTCAAAGTGACTTTTCCTGAAATTCCAATGTGTGTGTGTGTGTGTGTGTGTGTGTGTGTGTGTGTGTGTGTAATATCTTTCCTGAGATATAATTTGCGTATCACATAATTAGCCCATTTAAAGTGTATAATGCAATTGATTTTTAGTCTAATAAATTCTTTGATTCATTTTCAATCACAGGTAAGCAGTAATAACAGCACTTTGGCTAATTTCTCCATTTTGTTTGGCCTCAACATTTCTCCTGTACAGTTTACAGTTTCATATTCCCAGGATTTTTCAGAATGCTAAATGCAAGACTTTTACAAATCAGTCCATTGGCATCTGCTATTGAGTAATGAAGGGCTCAGAACTGGACAGGACCAATGGATTCAGTGTCAGAACATAAACCCTTTTCCCTATATTCTCGTACCATTAATGAGATATAGTATAGAAGACAGTCCAGTGCAGTACTGTACTGATTAAAGAAGCTCGATAAATGTTGGCTCCCTTTCCTTTCTCTTTTATCCAATTCTATAAAGTAGAGTGAAAGAAGGGTTATGAGCACATTTCTTGAGATACAAATGAGGCACACAGGCATGCAAACCAAAGCATACCTGGAGAGCTATGGAGGGAATCCAGCAAAGCTATCTGAGCAACTCAAAGGATCTCCTGCCCAAGACTGACTTTTCTGGTGGGTGGATCACTCATTCCCCATGCACTGCACCTGCTTCCCCAGCTACTACAATGCCCCCAGCCCCTCCATGTGGCACACATTTTTCAGAGAGGAGAAAGCTGAGAAGGGAATATATAGGGAGGTCCTTCTCATCATACCCAAGAAACCTTTGGACAGATTACATTCTGAATTCATCAACTTATTTCAGAACTTTATTTTTTTACTCTTCCAAGTAAAAAATCTGCAAAGAACTTACATTGAGCTTTGGGCACTTAAGGGGCTCAGTCGGTTGAGTGTCTGACTCTTGATTTCTGCTCAGGTCATGATCCTGGGTTGTGGGATTGAGCCCCATGTTGGACTCAACACTGTGTGGAGCCTGCTTAGGATTCTCTCTCTCTCTCTCTCTCTCTCTCTCTGTCTGTCTTTCTCTCTCTCTCTCTCTCTGTCTCTCTCTCCCTCCCTCCCTCTACCCCTGTCCCCCTCTCATGCTCTCTCTCTCTCTCTAAAAATAAAAATAATTTACATCAAGCCTTACACACACACACAAAGAGGCTAATTTTTCTAAAAAGCCAATATAAGTGTTGCTGGAAGCATTGTTTTATTCGCATGTTTTTATTTACATGTTTTTTCCTGAAATATTTATAGTAAACAGGCTAAAAGGAGAATGTTCTTGTTTCTAGAAAAGACTTTTTCTTTTCCATTTCAAATGAACGTATCATCTGGAAACAGTCTGCTCTTTAGTAGAAGAGGCCAAATGTTCTCTGCTGCAGCAACCTGTTTTCCTCTGAAGGAACTTATTCCTATCCCATGCCTACAAGTAGAAGTTTCCGCTGTTTAATACTGTTTCCTACAGGCAAAGCCTCCTGATGCGGGAGCGAGGTAAAGAGCTAGATCAACAACCCTCTGGCCAGACGCTTGGTGAAGGGAATATTCTGCTGGTCCAATTAAGCTCTCCTTTTTAAATGCATGAATAGTTGTTTCTCTGAGAGTGAACGGGACTCAAAACTTGAGTGCTTTGGCTTCACTGAGAAATCCGCAAATATTTCTCAGAACTTGTTAGCACTGATGGCGCCAGGGAAGCAGAATTAGACTGTCCCTTGGAAACCGGATAGTCTTAACTGAACACGCAATTTACATTGTTTCCTCTAACACTATGTCTGCCTTCCAGCGATAGTAAACTTCGCTCCTGCAAGAACAAAGAGACCCCACCAGAAATGATCTATGTTGAACACTTTTGCTTCTGTTTTCCGTCTATGTTTTTCCAATGCCAGCACTCAAGCAGGACTAAACAAAGAGACGCATTCCTAGTTGACACAGAGGACATATTTTGTGTCTTCTGGTGCCAAAACACACCAGAGGGTTAGGTGCTAGAATGGAAAATAGTTCTCTCCATTTCCTGATGACTTTCGCAGGCATTCTTATTATCTTTTAACTTTCCTCTTGTAAAACACCCCCCCAGACACACACACACACGCAGCACGAGAAATTACTGGGTTCTTTATTTATGCCTTATAATAACCTTTATTTCTTGGTTTTCACAGGCAGAGACAACTGCATTAAGTGCTTGGAACTCACTGCTGCGGGACACAGGGAAGAACTGGAAACTGTGGGAAGGCTAAGCGCGCCAGGGGTAAAATTAGCCTTCAAGCATATGACTACCAGGAAAGCTCAGAACTACCAGAATCAAGATATCATGGGTTGTCATCAGGGAGTAAATCAAGCAATAACTCTTTTTGAATAGATGCAAGATAGGAAATATGTCTGCTGTTCACAAACGTGGGATGGCAACCCAGCAGGTTTTTATACTCCTGTAATCGCTAAACCCCCATTTGCCAGTACTAACATCTGAGTAATTACAAGGAAAGACTGCGGTAAATTTTATCCTCCTGATGGCCTTGCAAGGCACAAGGTTTGAGAGAACAGGACATCATCGCAATCAATCACAGATAAACCCTGTCTCTGGTTAACAATGGGTGACTGGACTGTGTGGGACTTCTGGCTTTCCCTTTTCCCTGTTTGTATGCAGATGTAAACAGCCTATGGAGGCGGCTGGCTTTTCCCAGGTAGTGTCGCAGAGCCGGAGCAAACACTGAAAGGAGGAAGCTAAGACTCGTTTTGTGCTTACCCGCTGTCAAACAGCTTTGAAATTTAGGGACTTCCTCATTTTGTCACAAAAAATGTTTGCTGCGTGCACCACGATGGGAAAAGAGCACTGGGGAGATCGGAGTGATGTATACTAATCAGAGAGGTGAATGTTATCAAAAGGGTTAGGAGCCTGCAGGTAAAAATATACACTGTGTTCTCAGCTGTCACTCAAAACCATCTTGCAGATGTATGAAACAGCAAATGGGCTCCTCATCACATATTTTTTACTGTGATGCACAGATCAATGTCATCAGAGGGAGCCATCACTCCAACACACAGGCTAATTTAATAATACTGAAACTTCATAATATTTAGGTGCATGTTAATTAGAAAAGTGTAGAAAATTTTATAGCATAATCATATTTTATTTTTTATGTTTTATATTATTTATATAATTTACATTTAATTATATACTCTTCTGATTACCAAGATGTGCCTGAGTGTATTTAAATGCATTAAGATCTTGAGTTTACTGGATAGCAGGTCTAGTTATGGGAGAAAATGACAATAAGCTTATCCCCATTTGGAATTTAGAAGTCCCAGAACAGGTTGATGGAGTATAAGCAGAAGCATAAGCGTATTTAGTAATTTTACAAAATCCTTTCAAAATAGATGGATATTAATTTCTGTGCAGTCTTTAGGGGACAAAGCCAGGAACTGATGAGTAGTAATGAATGAGAAGTGAGTGAGTTTGATGATAAGAACAGCTGAAATGCGCATCAGAAGATGTAGATTCTATGGACCGTCACGAGCCTCCCGGGTGACCTCAGCCATTGCAGTTAACAGACACTTAGCTGGGAATCATAGAAGACTCTGTACATTGGAGGGAATGAGAAGGTGAACAAACTCTGGTTCTTCTGCCCACAAGAGGCGTATGAGCTGGTGAGGAAGAGAAGACACACAATCACAACATACACATGGCAGACCAGAACTAAGAACAGACCACACAGAGGGAGAATTGAGACCAAGGAAAGGCCCCCTTCACCTACAGAGGGAAGAGTGTGAAGGAGAATTTAATGGAAAGTACCATCCGAAATGAGCCATAACAAACAAATGTTTGACAAGGAATCCTGAAGGTGGAGGACCTTCAGAAAAATGTGAAGAAAAACTGCAAGAAAAGCTTTGAAGTGTGAGGCTAAATTCAGTACCCAGGTGTTTTTAGCCTGGACAAGAGCTCACCAAAGTCACCGAATCCTCAGAACTGCCTTTTGGACTCATGCTCCCTGCCCTTCCTCATTTACAGCATTTGACTGGTGTTATAGAAGTTTGTGTTGAAAGAGTCATAATAAGAGAGCCATAGTTATCAAGATAAGAAGTCTAGACCATTTCTTCTGTGGAACAGGAAGAGCCAATTAAAGCTGAGTCAGAAGGCATCAGGATCATAGCTGTAACTTAGAAAGAAACCTGAGGTGGCAATGTGGGGAACAGAATGAAAGAAAGAGGGGTAGTGGTCAAGAGAGGGAAATGGTAGTGGAAAAACAATAATCTGAGGAAGGGACAATGAGAACCTGTGCAGAGGTCACACAGGTGCAGAGGGATCGAGACCAAGGGGAGGTATGGATTTCAGAAACAATGCAGAAATGACTTGATAGCTGGATAACCTGGTGGGTGGGAGGAGTAGAATCCATGATTAATTTAAACTTTATGGCTTCAGTGTCCAGGTGATTGTTGATGCCACAAATATAGAGAATAAAGAAAAGGAACAAAATGGATAAGGGAGATAATATATTCAAGTGAGGGATATGGTAAGTCTGAAGAGCTTACAGGGCACTGAAGGAGAAAAGTCTAGAAGAGTTGTTCTCTACCAGGGTCAATTTTGCACCTTCCCTCCTGCCACCCACGGGGCACGTTTAGAAATGTCTACAGACACTTTGGGTTTTAACATTGGGGAAGAGGGGCATCACAAGCCTCTAGTAGGTAGGGTATGGGGTGCTGCTAAGCACCCTAAAATGTCCAGGACAGCCCCGACAAGGAAGAATGAACCCCCTAAAAATGCCAGTAATGCAAAAGTTGAGAAATCCTGGTCCACAGGAAGTGAGAGCTTCAAATCTGAAGTTGAAGGAAGTAGGAACGGAGGGAGATGAGAACTTTCGCGCAGTAAGCATGCACTTTCTGCAGCAAAAGACTTGAGAGAAGATTAACCACAATGAGAGTGCATGGAAAATAAAGAGAAGCAGGTGGCTGACAAAATCCTAGGCAATGCCATCACCTAATTAACTGAGTTCTTTGGAGTGAGGTGATGTCAAAAACACTTTCATATTCATTTTTTTTAAGGAAACCCTACCCTGAACTCACAACCCCAAGATCAAGAGTCGTATGCTATACTGAGTAAGCCAGCCAGGCACCCTCAAACCCTTTTATATTTAAAACGCAGCATCATGGGGCGCTCCGGTGGCTCAGTCGGTTAAACGTCATGATCTCACAGTCCATGAATTCAAGCCCTGTGTCAGGCTCTGTGCTGACAGCTCAAAGCCTGGGGCCTGCTTCAGATTCTGTGTCTTCCTCTCGCTCTCTGTCTCTCTCTGTGTCTCTCTCTCTCTCTCTCTCTCTCTCTCTCTCTCTGTTCCTCCCCTGTTCATGCTCTGTCTCTGTCTCTCAAAAATAATAAATAAATGTTAAAAATATTTAATAAATAAAATGCAATATCCTGATGCCTGTTTTCATCAAGAAGATAGATAGGAATGAAATGGGGGATCATGGAGCAGATCAGTTATGAACATCCCAAAAAATTCAGAATAAAGATCCATCCCAGTCTGTAGCAGGGAAACAATGTATGTGGTCTGCCAATTTGTCATAACTTAGTCACATAACCACATGACTGTACACAAGAAAGTTAAGAAGAAAATTGGAGGAGGAGGAGGAAGGGAGGGGGAGGAGGAGGAAGAGACGGATGAAAAGAAAAGAAAGAAAAAAGAAACAAAGGAAAAGAAAGAAGAAAAGGGGTGGCAAGGGAAAAATGGCAAGATAAGAGAAACAAGGGGAAGGGAGGGAGGGGAAGGAGAAGGGTAGAGACAACGCTAAGAGACTGACAGGATACGGAGTAAATGCAGGTCTACCCCGGCCACCCTCAATAATTCTGTGAAACTGTAAAATGGGAATACATTCCACCTACAGCAAAATCTGCTTCTTGAACAGGGTCATCACTATTTTTCAAAAGATACATAGCGCAAAATGACAGAAGAGGAACCAACACTCGTACAATTCTCCAGGACTTCAATAAATTGTGCTGCAACTCTGCTCCAGAAGGCTGAATGAGGGTAGGGAAGCCTCGAGCGGGACAGGCAACGGGGAGGTGGTGTCAATGCTCCAAAGCAAACGAATGTGGAAGGATGCATCACAGGCAACCTTGGAGTGCTGACCAGAGACAAAGGAAGTCTGCAAGAAACAGAAGATGGTCCTTTCCCATTCAAACCGTTATGTGGCCCGCATATACAGGTAGGCTTGGAAACCAACCAAAGGAGACATCACTGGCCATGAAAGAGGACGAAGCACATGAACACAGGAGAGAGGTGGTATGAGTGTTGAGCCAGATACACGTTTAATTCCAATCTTGGCTCCACCATTAGCTAGTTTGATGCTGTTTGCAAGTAGCAGAATGGCTCTGAAACTTAGCTCCTTTCTGGTAAGCTTCCCAAGCGCGCTGTCATGATCAAATGGCATCACGTATGTAAAGCACTGAACTTGGAGTTAGACATTATTCTACAGCAGCTACCACTGATGGAGGGACTCCCCTTCCATCAGTGGTAGCTGCTGTGGAATAATGTGCAATTCCAATTTCTCTAAGCAATGACAAAAAACAGACCAATAGGACCCACGTTCTAAGTCAACCCAAAATAGAACATGTTAAATAAGGTAACACATTTGAAAACTGAAATTTTCACTTTTGAAAATGAGCAGGTAACTTTTATGAATTCACAGCAATGAGAGTGGCCTTTAGAATGCTGGTCAAATTTCCTCTTTTAAGTGATTGAAAACTCAGAAGGAAATGAAAGGTTATTGTAGTTTGGATGTATGTGGGCCAAAAGAAACTTTAATTAAAAGGAGGCTATTTATTTCAATTTTTTAAATGTATGTAACACAAGATTAAGGTGGAGTTAGAAAATTCTAATTCATAATGAAGTTATATAGATGTGCGTATGTACACACACATACTTATGTGTATATACATACATACATTTTATATGTATATGTATGCACACAAATTATATATGTACACATTAGAAACAACAGAGCTCCTCTGAGGATGCTATTAGTGATGTGTAGCATCATCTAAAAGATGTTAGCCTAGAGATATCTAGCAGAAAGTTGTCCTTAGCTTTCTGTGAACCTGACTATACTACATCTCCCAAATTCATCCCTTTGTAAAGAAAACATATTGGATAAAGTTCTCGAGTGCTTCGTGGAATACTGAATAAAAGAGCTTCAGGAATAAAGGATGTGCTTCCCCCAAGCTCCATCCAGGCCACTTACCTGTCCAGGAGCAAGTTGGGAGCAAATAGGAGCTTCCCTGGATGCTCCATGGAGCGCCAGACAAGTCCAATCATCAGGATCTCTAGCCAGGCACATTCCAGAAGGTGAACCTGATCGTGGAGGCTCAAATCAACAAAGCCTAGAACAAGACAAGGAAAACCCTGCTGACTTAAACTGAAAAGTCATTATTAGTGAAATGAGAAAAATCAAGGATTTGAGCTCGTGAGGTCTATTTTCTAGTAGTATGACATGTAATGGAAGCACACTTGATACGAAAGTCAAGTTTTTTTTCAAACCTAGTATATCAATGAACTCTAATGTAACATTAACTTTCTTAGTGCCTTAGCGTCACATCTATAGACATGTACTACCTTGTACAACCCTCTTAGCTTTCTATAAAGTTCTGTACTTAAACAAAACTGATATCTTAGACATCTTTTTTTCACTTAGACATTTCTAATAGCCCTATGTGATTACTGCATTTCATTTCTGATTCAGTTGAAGATATTTAGGTACAAGAAATTTAAACAACTTGCCTAAACCAAACAGGCATTGGAGCACAGGCAGGACCAAAATTACTACATTTCTATTTCTTTGCTTCACTACTAAGCCATGCTCTTTTTTTTTTTTTTTTAACACCATGTAAAAGGAAGACTAGTGAAATAGCGTGTGTAAATAAATAACGTGAGGGAGAATGAGTCAGAGGAATAAAGGTGACATTATAATTACTTCTGGTAATAAATACTAATGTGCCCTTGTTTTCTAAAGGCTTTAATGGGAGATTAAAGCTTTTACTAATCATCACTGACAATAATGGTGGATGCCTAATGATAACACCAACAACAACAAGGAGGAGGAGGGGGAGAAGGGGAAAAGGGGGAGGAGGAGGAGGAGGAGGAGGAGGAGGAGGAGGAGAAGGAGGAAAAGGAGAAGGAGCAGGATAAGGAGGGGGAGAGGAGGAGAAGAAAAAGAAGACCAATTTATTGTGCCATGACTATGGTTTTGAAGCCATGCTATTTCCTGAATAATTTTTTAAATCTTTATTAATACAATAACTCTAAGAGGTAGAAACTGATGGGAATGCCCTTTTACAGATAAGAAAACAGATGTTCAGAGAGCTTATATATTTGTTAAGATCAGAGATGGGACTATAATCTCCAGAAGCTGTGCTCTTGATTACAACTGATACTACCTCTTATGAGCTGCAATTAATTATAGAATTTGGATCAAATAATTAAATAAACTCAACCACACAAATCAAGATCCACCAGAGTGACAGGCATTAAATGAACGAAATGACCATAAATCTTGCTGCCTCCCAAACCAGCTCCCAGACCTCTTGCCCCGAGGTATCACATCAGGCTATTTCCTTCCTCTCTCCCTCTGCCTTCATCCCTTTGTTCTCACTCATCCATGAGACTGGCTCTAGAAACTCCTTTTCTGGTGTCCTCTTATTTATTTTTTCTCACTATTATTACACTGTTGTTAGTTATATATTATTATGTTTATTAAACAGCCAAAACATAAGTTTATTTATGTAAGCAGTCAAGGATGGATGGTTTGCCAACTGGATGTTTTCTCTTGGGTGTCTTGGAGCTATCACAGGATCAGCATTAAACAAGTAGCTCATTTCTGATGCATGGAAGAAACACCCTTACAGCTAGATAGGTGACAATCCACATAGAGAAACCCCAACTAGAGAAATACCTCAGAGTCTATGCCTCCTCCGAGCCATCGTTCCATAATCAAGCCTCACCAAGTCTATCTTTGAAGTAACACTAAAATTCTTCCTCTCTTTTCTATATTTCCAATGTTACTATTTTAATTTAATTCCTAAGAGTTTCTCACCCTTCTGTCTGACTTTTGTAACTTAACATAAGTTATTTTGAGACTTACCCATGGTCTTGCATGTATGAATAGTTGATTCTTTTTATTGCTGAGTGGTATTCCATCGTATGGATATACATGATAAATAAAAATACAATGCACGTATCCTTTCATTGGACTTTTGGGTTGTTTCCAGTTTGGAGTTATTACAAATAAAGCTTTTATGAGTAGTCTATGTACTACTTTCTTGTATGAACATAGGCTTTCATTCTTCTTGGGTAAAGATTTAAGAGTACAATGGCTGGATCATACAGATCTACAGGTATATGTTTCACTTTCTAAGAAATTGTCAAACTGTCCATTTTCACTTCCAATCAGCAACAGATAAGAACACAGTTGTTCCATATCCCCCCTGATACTTGGTATAGTCAGTCTTCTTAATCATAGACATTCTAGTAGATGCACAGAAGTATCATAGTGGCTCTGTGGCTGTAATTTGCATTTCCCTAATAACTAACGATGTTGAGCATCTTTTCATGTGCTTGTAGCAGATCATTACTGTACATGATATTCATGTTAATTATGCATATATCTATAAATCCTGCTAGACTGTGTATTCATTAGGAGAACCAGATGCATGATCCTATCAAATTCTGCTTTTTAAAGTCCAAATTTATTGCACCTTTTCCAACATCAATCAACCATGTCATGGCCCATAACAGGGTAGACTTTACCAGAGCAGGTGTCTTCCCATTGGAAAGAGTGAGTTTCACTCACATACAGCAGGGCCTGCAACTGGAGAGAAAGTGGGTAGCTTTGTTCATTACACAAACAAACAAAGAACAAAACTAAAAGATGAAAAAACAGTGTGTTTCAGAAAAAAAAAAAACTTCTGAAAAGAAAACGGAACAGGTATGTCTACAACCTGCAGCCATATACCCCCAGAGTGCACTGGGTCAAAATGGACTATCTTAGTTCTGGAAGAAACACTGCCTGAGGTGACGGGAAATGTTTCTTTATCTCAGTACCCAAAGTCTGATGGGATAAACCGACTCCAGTGGGCAGTACTTAAAAGGAAAGCTCTCAAGGAAGTTTTAATTCCCTAAGATTTTACCCCAATCTTTTGGGTGAAGTCTCATAATCGCAATGCAAATGACACTGTAAATTAAACTCACTTTCAGAAATGTTGACATTCGAAAGTGATGTCATTTTTCATGACATTCACTGTTTTGTATGGGGAAAAATACAACCATGTGATAATGTCACCCATGATGACACCTACACCACATTATCCGGTAAACTCCACAAACCTCAAAAAATCCCACAGGATGAGATTTGGGAGTATCTTGGGAGAGAACTGCAGCTGGCCACAAAACCATTTGATTTTGGAAAACCAGAGGAGTGTTCTCTGGTAGCAACCTTACATATTAAGCTGAATCATACTTTTTAATTCTCACTTCAAAACTTCAGTGCTACTTAAGTCTGACAGTTTTAGTGGTCTTTTGGGAACCTCAGAAGCTCACCATAGCCATTTGTACCACACAAGTCTGGCGATTATGAAATCTGTCTGAAGTATGTCTGTTAGCAATAGTTTTCAGTCCGAGCCCAGCAGAACTGCTGGGGCCTTCTGTTGAGATGATGCAGACTTCTCAAAAAGAAACAGTCTATTTAATTATCTTTCCCAGCTGTGCATATTGCCCGTGGACAAGGGTTATTGTATCTCTTGCACAGTATCCTCTGCAAGTTCCTGGGGCAGCGGCGGAGGTGAGGGTGCAGAGAAGACTATCAATCGACCTTCTCGATGAACGTGAAGACTACTGAAGACTGTCCATTAAAGACTCTCAATTCATAACCAATGGAGAAAAATAATGTACTCAACCCCAAACAAAATTATATTGTCTATGCATAGACATCAAGTTTCAACCCTTGGTTATTTTCCGTATAAACAAGAAGGATGGTCTAATGTGCCATTTTAGGTGGATCTGCCATAAAAATTTAGAGGCATTCAACAAAGCCTTCCTTGAGCACCTGAAAGTGATGGAAGTATGAAGATGGAAGGGAGCAGCATCTATGCGATATGAATAGAGGCATCGGTGACAGGTCTTAGGACAGGTGACACAGTGAGAGATGATTCACCCCCCCATCACTTGGAGACTTCCATCTTAGTGACAGTGGACAGTGACAAGGCGCCCTGGGCCTGCGAATTCCATGCGACTGCAACAGAAAGCATAGCTAAAAAGTAATAACAATGGATTGCTGAGACCAAAGGAAATCAGATGCAAGGAAATCTCATTTTATAAAATAAAATTTTTTCATGTTTACTTATTTATTTTTGAGAGAGAGAGAGAGAGTGCACAAGCAGGGGAGAGGCAGAGAGAGAGGGAGACAGAGAATCTCAAGCAGGCTCTGCACTGTCAGCCAGGAGCCCAAAGCAAGGCTCAAACTCATGAACCATGAGATCATGACCTGAGCCGAGACCAAGAGTCAGACACTTAACCAACCAAGGCATCTGGGAGCTCCTATAAAATAAAATTTAAAAAAAAGCAAACATGGGTCTGTTTCTCTAGCCTGCATTCACAGGCCTAGTAATAAAGTATCTGGAGATTGGGTTATACTGGAAACAGACAGAAATGCCTCAACTCCTACTTTCCACCCGCTATGTGGACAGGGACCTAACAAAGTTGAGGGAGGTCTCTTTTATGAAGAAATAGCCTCCCTGTCCATACAACAAGTCCATCATCTCCAGCTTCATCACCACGTAAAGACATTCCTGCCTAACTAAGAAAGATTTTTAAACTGTCAAGATTTTTAAGGAGCTCATGACATGTCCTCCTCCTTCCCTTGGGCCTCATGAGATCCTAAACCCTCTTCCCCACTCTGCTGGAAACTGCTGTACAAGTTACTTAATTTGCCTTGACACACAGGAGATCTTCACCCTCCCTTACGGGGTATGACAAGGCTCTTAGAAATCACATTGAAAAGTGTGCTGAGATCCTTGGGCAAAATGACTGATATAATATGAATGCTTGTAAAGTTCCTCACTGTGGTGGAGTAAAAGGTAAGTCACAGTGGCTCTTCAGTACAGGCATGAGAAAAAATAAGCACTACAGTAATTATATTTCCTATTTCCATGGGATAAATCTATAGAGATGCAAAGTGAGGTAGAAACCCTGTGGAAGAAAAAAGGCAACTTCTCCATGGCTGCATTACCTACAAAACCAGAAGCCAGGTGGTTGGTTCCCTTAGTAAATCCACTGGAAAAAAATAGTTTCCTGACCTTCAGAAAAAATGAATCATGTTCTCAGTCATATGATGACCCCAATGTTCTCCAAAATGTCACTTATGAAATTGCCTATTGCATTTTTTTTGTATTGCTTTAACTCAATGGAAAAAGATTTAAATAATTCATCTCTTCCTCTGGATGCCAAAGATTCAGTGAAGAAGAAGAAGAAGAAGAAGAAGAAGAAGAAGAAGAAGCAGCAGCAGCAAGAGGAGAAGGAGGAGGAGGAGGAGGAAGAAGAAGAAAGAGGAGGAGCCAAAGAGGAGGAGGATAAGGAGAGGAAGTAGAAGGAGGGGGAGGAGCGTGGGGGGAGGGGGGGAGAGGGAGAGGGAGGAGAAGAACGGGACATGACACTGTATCATAAAGACAGCTACAAGCTCAACAAAATTTGGGATTTCTGGGAGAAAGCCTATAGAACAGATAATACCAGAAGAACCTAGATCCCAGTTCAAATGCTAAGCAGTCTTCATGCCCTCCATTTTGTAATTTTTTCTCTTTTTCTCCAGAAAATGGAAACTTGATGCCATACTATGGATATGTACCCCCATGGTATGACCTCCAGCCTCCAAATCAAATTTTGGATTCTCTTTTTATGCAGTCTCATTATAGAGAGACCCATTAAAACTGTCATTCCCATTCTATAACCCTTTAAGCTGTATCCAGTAACACACAAGCACTGAAAAATTCTTTTTTAGGAAGTGAGCATAACCCACTTAAATACTGTCATGCACCACTCTTACCAAATTTATGCCACTGTGACAAAGTAAAATAAATGGCAATAGGTTACCATCATTTAGAAATACTGAATCACAACGCACGAGCATGGGTCTCTCCACCCCCCCAGCAAGCCCTACATCACCACATTTGTGTGTATTCCAGCTTTCCTCTGCTATAATAAAGACAAGTGTGCATAGGCCACCTTCTAGCACAATACCACTTATCCGATCAGTGGATTAGCATGCAATCACCATACTAATAGACATCCACCTTGCCAACACCAAGCTGACACTTTCTTGAGGCCACAACAGCTCTTGATCCTCAGGCATGATTATGGGGTATTTCCAAGTCACCTCCCAATGTGGGACTTTTGACTGGAGGTATACTCCCTACCCCATCCTCCCAACAGAATGAGGAGAAGAGAAGTAATGAAAAGAGTATGAGTCGAAAAGTCAAGTGGACCTGGCTTGAAATTCGTCTGTGGCTCACGGCCAGTTACTTAAGATCTCTGAAAGTTCTTGCCATCTGTAAAATGCAGATGGACCGACCTACCACTTTGGGTTATTGTAAAAATTAAAGAGTTGGCAGATGTCCCAGAGTAGTGGAGCTGCTACTCAGTGAATATTCGTTCCCCTTCCTATTCATCCCAACAGGCCTGAACTTTTTCCCAACAGAAGGGAACATGACTTATGCAAAGCACCAATATTAAAATATTTTAGATTTAGAGCTTCAAGCTTAAATTGGGCACTGTGTGTTTGCCCTAAGTCATGTTGTTTTCTGTTTATATTTTCCTTTTTATTTATATACAAAAATAACCTAATAAAAAGGATAAAAGGCTTCCTGGACATCAAACAGCTCTTACAAAACAACATTTTCATGATTTAAAAGTGGAGGGAACAAGAGCATGTGGATTGTATTTCTCTTAAAGTACATATGTGAAAAAATGCAAAAAGAAAGCACGTTTGGGGTTTTATTACGCACAAAGCATTTCAAGATGTTTAGCAAATCCGGAACGCAGCTGTATTTGTACACCCCCAATATAAATGGTCAATGGTTTTCTATTGAACTCGGAAGACATGCACACTGTGTTTGCTGCTCCTTATTTGCCTTGAGAGAGAATGAAACTTGCCCTGTGGTGGCTATACCTGCCTTGGGAAATAAAGCAGTCTTGGGGCCACACTAAGCATTAAAAACCAGTGGTACATGAAGAACTGAATGTGACAAATTTGATATTGTAAAAATATGTCACATTTAGCATAACTGACAGCCAATTAGGGCAGAGACTGGAAAATTCAGGGCAGAGTTTTAAAAGTAAACAAAAGTAGTGCTGTTTACAATCAATGCTGTAGATCTCGAATGCCCCTTATTAAGATAAGCATATGTTGAAAACTACAGATGATGAGGTCATGATATCTATATAAATCCACAAACTTTCCAATCTTGACCTCTACAGCCTGACAAGGCACCATGTTTTGACACAATATAATGAAGACATTTTTTACATCATTACCAATTCAACTGATGTTGGGCTTTGACTACCATCTCCCACACTACATTTAAGGAACTGCACTCCTTATAACACTCCCTTTGAAAAATTATTAGGCTTACCCATGGAAGTGTATTCAGATTCCAAAATTTTCTAGCCATTTTTTTTCCTGCTCTCCATGCTTCTAGGTGTGTATTTGTGTGTGTGATATATTGCAGCTATATTTTACCTACCTACAAATGTTTGATTAGTTTTGAACATCAACACATAGGATATGAAAAGGTAAAAAGGCAATTATAGAACTTTTCTGATTAGAAAGAAAAGTAGAGCTATATTGAAAAGCACCTTAGTGTCTTAAGGTTTAGGATTATGTATTGTCATGTAGGTAAAATAATTACAATACAAAGAAGGAAATTATTCTTGACCTTAAATAGGAACCTCATAAAATATTTCCCTTAACTTTTATTTAGCAATTTCATTGATAACACACTTTAAATGGCCAGATACATATTTCCTTATTTTTCCGAGGCTGGATATATCTTAATTGTGATCCTAGCAAGTATACACTGTGAAATGGTGAATAATTTCTGTTTAAACCTTATGTTCTCATTTTTGAATATGTCATTGCATCTTTGGTAAAGGGGTGTATGAAGCTATTGGATTGTATCCCTCATGCATTCATTTACTTGGAAAATTTCTCTCTAAAGTTAATAATAGGAAAAGGATTTTCTCCCCTAAAGGACTGATGCGTTTGTTTTGCTGGTAACTAAGAAGAACAGAACTTACTACAAACTGCACGAAGCCCTACTGTCAGGAATCCCAGATATTAACACAATATTCAAAGGCAATAAGAATTTTACCTGTTCTCTGGGAAAATTACTGTCTTACTCCTACTTTTTCTGACCTTGCTTTTGACTGTACTATTGAATTATAAGGCTCTTCATATCAGGCTTTGCCAAATGGATAGAGGAATAAATCATTAAAATATATATGCTTGTTTTCACACAGACATAATGATCCCTCCCCCTTTTTTTCTCCATTTAATAGTAAATACGTTATGTGATGACAGATGAGGAAGTGGTTTGTGAGGAGAAGAGAATTAATCTCACAACTATATCTGACTCCAAAAAGAAAAATAAGTCAAAACTTTCAGATATAAGATCAGACGTGGGGATCAAAAAGAAATGTCCCTCACAGAAAACAAAGCAGATGGCGACTCTACCTTGTTACCAACCCCCATCTGTATTACACTCAGAGCCTTAGTTTATGAAGAGATGGTTGTCATGACAATAAGCATTTGAGAAGAGTTCTGGAGAATCTGATGGATTTAAGAGTGTCTCCTAGCTTCCCAATTTTTGAAACACACACAAAAAAACCCATCCCCCCCCCCATCCACCAAATAAGCAATTCTATTACTTCTTGTATTGGCTATAATTATTCTCTCTTGCCAGTATACATTTTTGTATTCTCTCATGTCAAAATCCTCCTTGGAAGGACAGGAAAGCTCTTTACTCTGATACAGTACAGCTTGAAGGTAAACTAGTCTTTTATTTTTATTCAGCAAGGGCAACTGTATTAACTACAGCTTAATTTTTTTTTCCCCCTTACAAGCTCAGAAAAAAAAAAATCAATTTTGGCTTAAATGGAAAGGGGGGGAGGGAAAGTAAAAGAAATTACTTTCCAGTTTCTGAGAGTAGATTGCAAACTAAAGAAGGAAAAAAATTAATAAACTATAAAGTAAAGTACTTAAGTCTGTCCTTTGACGTGCTCTGCAAAAGCACAGGAAGGCCAGCACTGAGGAGCGGTGCTGGGTTCGCTCATAAAGAGCATGGACTGGCTATGTTTGAAAAGTCAACAAGCACTTGTACCTTGGAACATACATTTTTTCCTGTCTACCTAGAAGCACACCTACAGAAGCATTTCAAATCCTATTGTCATCAGTCTGAGTTTTCCGGATAACTATGCTCCCGGGAAACACTACAAATGTCAACACAAAGACGGAGAGGGAAGGAGTCAATTCTTTTTAAGCAAGTCCCTCAAACAAATGGACAATGATGATTCCCTCCTACCTCCACCCTGCCTAAGCCCCTCAACGAAACCCAAACTGATGATTATCTTACAGTTGTAAGGACTGTATTCTGACATTCACACACACACACACACACACACACACACACACACACAAGCACTTGCTAGAGGAATACCTGTTATTGCCAATGACCCAGAGACGTCTATTTCTGGAATGAATTAGGAGCACAAAATAGGCTTATTCTCTCATTGTTACACTTAAATTCAGAAGGTTAAAATGAGAGTCTTACAAGGCAAAAACTCCAAAAAGTAACACAAATGCTGAGTATCAAGTCACAGAACAATACTGCCTCTGAGAAACTGGAGGCCAAGGTACAGGACCTCATACGAAGGCAGCCCCCAGTCTGAGGTCAGTGAGGACCTGAGAGTCTCACAAACATACGAGGGATGTATTTAGAAAAGTTTGCTTCTGGGGCACCTGGGTGGCTCAGTTAAGATTCCAAATTCAGATCAGGCCATGATTTCTCAGTTTGTGGATTCGAGCCCCACGTCAAGCTCTGTGCTGACAGCTCAGAGCCTGGAGCCTGCTTCGGATTCTGTGTCTCCCTCTCTCCCTAACCCTCCCCGATTTGTTCTCTCTCTCTTTCTCTCTCTCTCTCTCTCTCTCAAAAATAATTTTTTTAAGTTAAAAAAATTTTTTTAAATAGAAAAAAGTTTGCTTCCTCCCTTCCAGTGTTCCCACAGCTTCCTACGTCTCACATTCTTTCCATTAACCTACATAAACTTCGGCCCCAGAGAGAACAAACAAAAAATAAAGGAGATAATATAAAAACAGGGAGGGGGACAAAACAGAAGAGACTCATAAATATGGAGAAAAAACTGAGGGTTATGAGGGGGTTGTGGGGGGGGTGGGATAAATGGGTAAGGGGTGCTAAGGAATCTACTCCCAAAATCATTGTTGCACTATAAGCTAACTAATTTGGATGTAAATTAAAAAAAAAAAAAACATAAAATGAAAGAAAGAAAGAAAGAAAGAAAGAAAGAAAGAAAGAAAGAAAGAAAGGTTTTTTTCAGCCTCTTCCATCCCAGATATGAAGTCAGTCAACACTGACCTTATTCACACCATTGTAGAGAAAGACCATAAAGAAATTAGAAAGTCAGAGACTATTTTCCTTTAAGTCAGGTAAACCCTTTTTATAAGCACAGCAGATCTGGCCAGACAATTAAATAACCATGCTAAAAATAAAGTGGGTAGCTAGGAGAACCTATAAGAGAGATTTTCTAAATGCTAATTACTTTCAAAGCAAGAACTATTTCGTTTCTTATTAGTTCAACATGGCCCTTGGTGTGGCACTTGGTCTATTAATAGTGTTGACTTCCCAAGGATTTTAATAGGAACTACAACTATATTTCCTAATAAAAATAAATAGTAACTGTATTAGTCTGGTAGAGCTGCTATAACAAGATACCACAAACCAGGTAGCTTAATAAGAAACAGAAATCAGGGAACAACAGTCCTGGAAGCCAGGAGTCTGAAATCAGAGTGTCATCAGGGCCACGCTTTCTCCAAAGATACTAAAGGAGAATCCGTTCTATGCCTTTCCCTTAGCTTCTGGTGTTGCTGACAATCCTTGGCATTCCTTGGCTTATAGATGCGTTATTCCTATCTCTGCCTCCATCATCATGTGATGTTCTCTGCATGTCTTTGTATCTCTTCTCTTTTTATAAGGATACCGGTGATACTGGGTTAGGGCCCACACTAATTGAGTATGACCTCGTTTTAACTTGATCTCAAAATACTTTCAATGGTAAGAATTCAGAAATGATCTCTTAATCATTCCCACCTGGGGTGATGAAACACTTCTACTTTCTCATATTAGGGGATGAGCTTCAGCAGATCACCTATGTTCCTCTTCTCTAATCCAAAAGGAATTCTGAGGGGAGATGGGTTCTCAGCTCCAAAAAGCGTCCCGTGCCTGGAAGTCTGAGCTGGCGTCCTCCCTCCCCACTGGCCTTGTGAAGGTGCACTGAAGTGGCAAATGCAGCCTTGCCTTAGCAACGATGTCACCTCATGTCTCCCAGCAGACCTTGCACCAGCTTCCTCTTTGGTGAGGGCAGGAAGCGGGGGGAAGCCGAATGTGGCTGAGCTGTCCTGAGGGGTGCCAACCTTGAGATGGCCATGCCCTCCCCTACGGGAAATGAGCAGAGCCACTGGGACAATTTTTTCTCACAAAGCCGGCAAGCAAGGTGACAGCCTGGAATAAAATTTGAGGAAAATAAAACTCAAAATTACTTTGTGTATTTCGTGTTTTTGGAGCTAAAAAGAATGCTGAACAGAATTATTTTTTTGCTTCTTAAACAGAAGTTTTCTATATTTTTATAAATAAAAATTGAAGAGAATATCCATAATTTTGGATTAGTCAGATTTCTAATCTATATTACTGTCATAAAACCAAAGGGAAGAATTTTATCTACTATCTATATCTATCTACCTATCATTTATCTATCTATCTATCTATCTATCTATCTATCTATCTGGCCTTTCTCTTCTACCACCTATGAAGCAGTTAGGAAACTCTCCAGGAAACAATGGCCTAAAATTCCTGAGCATACTATCAATAGCTCTTAGTGTTATGGTCAGCTTCTCAAATCAGCGTCCAATCCAGAAAGAGGAATTAAGCCAGAATTGGAGATGGGCATGGAGGTGGTTCTTTTGGTTCATAGAAATTGTGCTTATCAGCATGAACCTGTCTTACATTTAGCAGTGAAAATAAACTCTGTCATCAAGATTGTAAAGTATCTTGTTCTAAGTATTTCAGACCACAGATAAGAAAATCTTAAGATCACTAAAAAACCAAAACAATACCCTTCCCAAACCAACAGCACATATATCAAATTAGAAGCAAGGTTTATGAATAGTTAGCAAAGCAGAGTAGATATCTTTTCTTGGATACAAGGACATACAGATGCCATCACTGAAACGACATATATTCTTATTCTCTCTCATGATGACAAGAAGAGTGAAGGTCCGAGAAGAGAATGGGCTTAATCCAGGAAGGCACTGAGTGGGTTCCGGTTTCCTCAGACAATGCTAGAGTGAAGAAAAGCATGAGCAGAATTGCCACTTTCCTGGAAGACCTAATTATGTAAAGAGAAAAATTCTGTTGGCCACCTCCTTAGAGTTTCATGTTCCTCTATAGGATTTTTAACATTTCAAACGTAGAATGAGATGGTATGAAGATGTGTGTGTGTGTGTGATGGGAGGGTTGATGGGCTTGGCTGAGACCACATTTGCCACTTACTAGGTATGTGACCTTGGGTGAATTATTTCATTGCTGGTGCCTAGCACAGTGCCTCTCTTGATGCGTGCTCCGTGAATATTTTTTGAATGAATGAATTATTCTGGACTTCACAGTGACTTCATCTACCAATGGGAATGATAACAATATCCCTGCAGTACATTATGATGACAACTAAAAAGTATACAAAGAACCTATCATATTGCCTGGAAAATTCTGGGAGCCTACAAATAAATGATACCTGCATTGCCTTAGTTCCTTCTTGTCTTTTTTTAAAAGATTTTATTTTTTTTTAAGGATTTTTTTTATTTATATATGAAATTTATTGTCAAATTGGTTTCCATACAACACCCAGTGCTCATCCCAAATGGTGCCCTCCTCAATACCCATCACCCACCCTCTCCTCCCTCCCACCCCCCATCAACCCTCAGTTTGCTCTCAGTTCTCAACAGTCTCTTATGCTTTGGCTCTCTCCCACTCTAACCTCTTTTTTTTTTTTTTTCCTTCCCCTCCCCCATGGCAGCACTCTCAACAATAGCCAAATTATGGAAAGAGCCTAAATGTCCATCAACTGATGAATGGATAAAGAAATTGTGGTTTATATACACTATGGAATACTACGTGGCAATGAGAAAAAATGAAATATGGCCTTTTAAGGATTTTTTAAGTAATCTCTATGTCCAATGTAGGGCTTGAACTCACAACCCTGAGATCAAGAGTCGCATGCTTTATAAACTTAGCCACTTACATGCCCCACTGTAGTTCCTTTTTAATAATAAAAGTGCCAAATATTATGCACATGATGAATTTTCCTCCCATACCCTGACCATGAGTTTCACCATCTACAATGCAGAGCTTCAAATACAGTTATGACAGAGTTCTCAAATATCTTCGTTCAATTTGGAAGTCTTTTCTCAGAATAAGATTCTAAACGCATGAAGTACAATATTTAAAGTTCACAAAATGAAACCAACCAAACTGAAATCCAGTTCTTTTTAAAAACTCGGTGTGTCCATGGATGCCAAGTTAAGAACTCCTCACTGGGGAAGGACAGAAGTCAATGACTTCACAGGTGATCAAGGGCTGCTAGTATTTTCATGCACATCACATTACAAGGACCTCCTTGCCCCTTCCCCCACTTTTCTTGGAATGCTCTCATAAAACTATTGAAAAGCAAAAAGAATATTACTATTTGAAATACTGTCTGGACAAGAAGATCGGGGGGGGGGCGGGGGTAAGGTTGTAATACAGACCAAGTAAAACAACTGCTATTTCAGAGCATACACAGGAGTTGGCCTTACTGACTCACTTTCAATGACTCACTTCATAAGCTATTAAAGGAAATTATTAATATCCTTACTTAACTGAAGAATGCCTGTGGAAATTCATCAGGATTCGAAGACTGAAGGTAAATGGCAAGTCTTAAAGCGATTATTAATTTAATGACTTATAAAATGACTTTGCCATATCAAAAAACCCATTTTATTTCTTTTAAGAGATAGCAAAATCTGTTAATAAGTAGTTCTACATGAAACGGACAGGTAAAACCTCAAAAATACATACTTCTCATCTTTCATGTCTCTCGTAAATATTAGTCAGATGTGTGAGGTTTTTTCTGGTGCCTGAACATAAATGGCCAGCTGAGGACTGGCCATGAGGACCAGAACACCCACCATGTCATTAGCTTCGACAAGACCATTATGAGGGGTGGTCATAATGGATAAAGAACTGTCTACCCAGTCCACATTGAATAACTTCCATGTATTATATCCAAGGCATCTTAGATACTAATAAAGGTCAAATTTTAGGACTAGAAATTGGTAGCAAAGCCAGATCATCTCAAAAGCATACAGCTGTATGAAAGGACTGTGCTTCGGATAGAATAAGAATGTGAAGAATACCTAAATTTCTGAATGGGAGCTGACAGAAAGAAAATAGATCTTACTCATAAATACATGGAGAATCCTAGATCACATGGGAATTTATTATATTTGTTTACTCAAACCAAGAAGATCATCTCTATCTGGAGTCTGCAAGATGGTGCATTATTAATGACATGCTTTCAGAAAAGTGTAATTGGTTGGCTGTTTGAAAAAGTTTTCTGATTCTTTTTCTCAGCCTTTCCCAGTCCTAGAAGATGCCACCCCTCCAAGTATGACTTACTGGTCATCTCTAATTGTGGACTTACTAAAGAGGAAGATGTAGACTCATTCATCTTCGCTTTCCCCAAAGAATTCACAACTGTGCTTTTCAGAAAACTTACATTTGAAAAGATTCTAAGTGAATCTTTAGCAGGGAGCTAAAAAAAAAATAGAGAAAAAGAAACAAACTCAGGCTGACTTTATTGGCAACTATAATATCCTAATGGTATAATCTCCTAGGCTGGGCCTCATTACCTTTGTATGTAAATGGCATTTTTACCTAAACATTTAATATCCTCCCCAAATTTGGATACTTCGGAGAAATAACAAAGGTAAAGAGACAAAGAAAAGTCCTAGCTATGTTGAAAAATGTAAAAGAAATAGAGTGAAAGTAAATAATTTTCCTAACAACAAAATCCTAACAAGTAGCAAGAAGGGTTGGGAATACCTTCATCACTTTTGGAAGACTTCAAGTACACTCCCAAGCGCTCTTTCGGGATGACGGCATCTCTAAAGCTCCTCCATTCCCTTTTATTCTCCTTCTCTTATTTGCATGGTTTTCTCTCCTGCTACCCTGTCATCCAATGGAGTTTCGGCAAAGTGAACATGATTTAAATTTTGAACTCTAAAAAAACGTCAAATCACTTTTGCCCTACTAAAAGCACAGTCAATGTCAAGAAAGAGCCAGAAAGTGGCACAATGACTGGTTGAAAAATAACTCAGATTCCTGGATACATCTGCTTCCAGCACATTACTTCTCAGGGCATAGTTTTCTCCTGACACATTAGTATTAAGAGTTGTAATGGGCAATACTTGTCCTCCTGAAGTGCTTACAGGTATAATATTAACCTTTCAGGAAACTATGTGTCTTCTGTCTCATATAGCCATCCTGGGACTGAGACTGAAAAAAAAACATTCTTTTAAAATTTAAGTGTAAAAAAAAATTCTAAATTTCCTCAGGCTGCTACAAAAAGAAATTATGTAAGTTGAGCACGAGGGTTTGTGTGCAGTTATCTAATGTTTAATTTCTATGTCTTGAATGATCTACCACAGATCCTTTCACTTAGTAGTTGATTGGTAGATTGTATGTTAATTGAATAGATGAAACAATAAATAAGAAAATTCAGAATCCAGGTATATATCAATACTGATTTCCCTGAAAGACTGATTAAATCTAGTCCTACCAACTAGATTTGGGCAAAACAATAAACAGTGAGATGTTTTTTTGCATTATATTTTTGTTTTACTTTGCCATTTTGATTTTGTTTGGGCCAAGACTAGGAAGAGTATTTATATAAGGAGACACAATATCTGCTTGTGAAAGGTTCCTATTGCCCCATTTTGCTAGCTGTGATCAAATACAAGAATGACACCTTTGGATGGGCTGGAAACCCTCTTGTCATCAAAGCTCCTTTGTCCTTAAATAGATGGTGAATGGCTCCCTACCTATTTGAAATGACCCAAAAGATCAGCTTCTCTGTACTTCACTGTGAGTGCGACTCTTAGGGATTTGCTCAAGCCAACTAATACACGTAACAAAAAATTCCACCCTTCAAATATTTATTGAAGGCCTATTACATTCGAGGCACTGTGTTAGGGACTGAAAGTAGTGTTCACTAATTTATTTTGCATGTTGTATATGGACCCCAAAATTCCAATTCTGCCTTCTATATATATGCTTATCACTCCATTGCTTAGAAGCAAATGATATATAAAGAGCTATATATCGTCTCATACTACAAAATGAAAATAAGGACTACAAGACTCAGCACCCAATCCAGAGGCATAAGGTATAAGTTTAAAGAGTTTTGGAGAAGAGGAAAGTCAACAGAGACAGGTGTACTAATGGGGAGGGGTTTGGTGCATCCCATCAGACACAATGGAAATGGAAATAAAAATATAATGACATAAATGAAAACAGCAGGGTAGAAAAGATGTGCATTTTTGTGGACAAAGATGAAAGCACAGACTTCTACTGGGTCATGAGCATAACACATCTAGATGATAAGGAGGTGACTACCCTGACTAAATCACTGAGAAGAGAAAATATTTGCCTAGATGGTTGTGCACTCAAATTGAGGAGAGTCTCAATGCCTTGCTGCAAAGGTTGAATGAGATTCTGTAGGAACCACTGTGACAACCACAGCTGGCAGTTGTGAAGTCACTGTCTTTTCTAGGAAAATACTGCTGGGTATTTTCACTGGGTGTGTTTTGTTTTAATTTCAAGTTTTTATTTAAATTTAAATTCCAGTTATTAGCATGTGTCCCATCACCCATTGCATTAATCCCATCACCCATTGAATCATCCTCCCACCCACCTCCCCTCCAGCAACCCTCAGTTTGTTCTATATAGTTAAGAGTCTGGTTTATGGTTTGCTCTCTACTCTTTACCCCCTATGTTCTTCTGTTTCATTTCATCTGTTCATTTCTTAAATTCCACATATGAGTGAAATAATATGGTATTTGTCTTTCTCTGACTTACTTTGCTTAGCACAAAATTATCTAGCTACATCCATGTCATGCAAATGGCAAGATATAATTCTTTTTCATGGATGAGTAATATTTTGCTGTATATATACCACATTGTCTTTATCCAGTCATCGGTCAATGAGCATTTGGGCTCTTTCCATAATTTGGCTATTGATAATATAGCTGTAAACATCAAGGTGCATGTGTCCCTTTGAATCAGTATTTTTGTATCCTTTGGGTAAATACCTAGTACTGTAATTGCTCAGTTCTATTTTTAACTTTTTGAGGAACCCCAATACTGCTCTCCAGAGTGACTGTACAAGTTTGCATTTGAACCAACAGGATAAGAGGGTTCCCTTTCTCCACAACCTCACCAACATCTGTGGATTTCTGTGCTGTTAATTTTACCCATTCTGACAGGTGGGAGGTGGTATCTCATCATGGTTTTGATTTGCATTTCCCTGATGATGAATGATGTTGAGCATCTTTTCATGTGCGTGTTACCTGTCTGGATGTCGTCTTTGGGAAAATGGCTATTTATGTCTTCTTCCCATTTCTTAACTGGATTATTTGTTTTTTGACTGTTGAATTTGATAAGTTCTTTATAG
Source organism: Herpailurus yagouaroundi (assembly GCF_014898765.1). NCBI lineage: Eukaryota > Metazoa > Chordata > Mammalia > Carnivora > Felidae > Herpailurus > Herpailurus yagouaroundi. Next base: position 15,490,104 of record NW_024412429.1, read on the forward strand.
ATTTTGGATACTAACCCTTTATTAGATACATATTTACAAATATCTTCTCCCATTGCATAAGCTGTCTTTTAGTTTTGTTGATCATTTCTTTCACTGTGCAGCTTTTTATTTTGATGAAGTCCCAATAGTTCAATTTGCTTTTGTTTCCCTTGCCTCCAGAGACACGTCTAGTAAGAAGTTGCTACAGCTGAGATCAAAGAGGTTGCTGCCTATGTTCTCCTCTAGAATTCTGATGGTTTCCTGTCTCATATTTAGGTCTTGCATCAATTTTGAATTTATTTTTGTGTATGGTGTAATAAAGTGGTCCAGTTTCATTCTTCTGCATTTTGCTGTCCAGTTTTCCCAACACCATTTGTCTTTTTTCCATCAGATAGCCTTTCCTCCTTTCTTGATTAGTTGAACATATAGTTGTGGGTCCATTTCTGGGTTTTCTATTCTGTTCCATTAATCTATGTGTCTGTTTTTGTGACAGTACCATACTTTCTTGATCACTACAGCTTTGTAATATAACTTGAAGTCTGGAACTGTGATGCCTGAAGCTTTGCTTTTCTGTTTCAAGGTTGCCTTGGTTATTCGGGGTCTTTTGTGGTTCCATACAAATTTTAGGATTATTTGTTCTAGCTCTGTGAAAAATTCTGGTGGTATTTTGACAGGGCTGCATTAACTGTGTAGATTGTTTTGGGTAGTATAGACATTTTAACAATATTTGTTTGTCCAATCCATGAGCATGGGATGTTTTCCCATTTCTTTGTGTCATCTTCAATTTCTTTCCTGAGTGTTCTAAAAAGTTTTTAGAGTACAGATCCTTTACTTCTTTGGTTAGGTTTTACTCCTAGATGTCTTATGGGTCTTGGTGCCATTGTAAAAGGGACTGATTCCTTGATTTCTCTTTATGCTGCTTCATTATTTGTGTATAGAGTTGTAATAGATTTCTGTTCATTGCCTTTGTATCCCGTGACTTTATTGAATTTGTGTATCAGTTCTAGCAATTTTTTGGTGGAGTTTTTGGGTTTTCCACATAGAGTATCATGTCATCTGCGAAGAGTGAAAGTTTGACTTCCTCCTTGTTGATTTTGATGCTCTTTATTTCTTTTGTTGTCTGCTGAGGCTAGGACTTCCAACACTACGTTGAATAACAGTGATGAGAGTGGACATCCCTGTCATGTTCCTGACCTTACAGGGAAAGCTTTCAGTTTTTCCCCTTTGAGGATGATATTAGCTGTGGGTCTTTCATATATGGCCTTTATGATATTGAGGTATGTTCCCTCTATCCCTACATTATTGAGGGTTTTTTTATCAAGAGTGGATGCTGTACTTTGTCAAATGCTTTTTCTGCATCTATTGAGAGGATCATATTGTTCTTATCCTTTCTTTTATTAATGTGGTATACATTAGCGTCCAGTAATAAATCCCACTTCATCGTGGTGAATGATCCTTTTAATGTATTGTTGGATTCAGTTTGCTAGTATTTTGTTGAAAATTTTCACATCCATGATCATCAAGGATATTGGCCTGTAATTCTTGTATTGTGGGGTCTTTGTCTGGTTTTGGAATCAAGGTAATGCTGGCCTCATAGAATGAATTTGGAAGCTTTCCTTCCATTTCTATTTTTTGGAAGAGTTTGAGAAGTATTAACTCTTCTTTAAATGTTTGGTAGAATTCTCCTGGGAAGCCATCTGGCCCTGGACTTTTGTTTCTTGGAAGATTTTTGATTACAGATTCAATTTCTTTGCTGGTTATCAGTCTGTTCAAGTTTTCTATTTCTTCCTGTTTAAGTGTTGGTAGTTTATATGTTTCTAGGAATTTATCCATTTCTTCCAGACTGCCCAATTTGTTGGCATGTAATTTTTCATAATTATATTAATATAATTATATTAAATATATATAAATATAATATAAAATTATGTTTCATAATTGTGTTTCTGTGGTGTTGGTAGTGATCTCTCCTCTCTCATTTGTGATTTTGTTTACTTGGGTACTTTCCCTTTTCTTTTTGATGAGTCTGACTAGAGGTTTATCAATTTTGTTAATTCTTTCAAAGAACTGGCTCCTTGTTTCATTGATCTGTTCTACTGGTTTTTTTGTTCCTATATAATTTATTTCTGCTCTAATTTTTATTATTTCCCTTTCTCTGCTGGCTTTACACTTCATTTGTTGTTCTTTTTCTAGCTCCTTTAGGTATAAGATAGGTTGCATATTTGAGATTTTTCTTGCTTCTGGACTAGGCCTATATTGCTATACACTTCCCTCTCAATGACCACTTTCGTTGCATCCCAAAGGTTTTGGACCTTCATGTTTTCATTATCATTTGTTTCAGTGAATCTTTTTTATTTCTTCTTTAATTTCCTGGTTGACCCATTCATTCTTTAATAGGATGTTCTTTAACCTCCATGTATTTGTGGTCTTTCCAAATTTTTTCTTGTGGTTGAGTTCAAGTTTCATATCATGTGCTTGGAAAATATGCATGATATTATCTCAATCTTTTTATACTTGTTGAGGCCTGATTTGTGACCCAATGTGTGATCTATTCTGGAGAATGTCCCATGTGCACTTGAAAAGAATGCGTATTCTGCTCTTTTAGGATGAAATGTTCTGAATATATCTGTTAAGTCCAGCTGGTCCAGTTCTTCATTCAAAGCCAATGTTTCCTTGCTGATTTTCTGCTTAGATGATGTGCTGATTGTTGTAAGTGGGGTGTTAAAGTCTCCTACTATTATTGTATTATTATCAATGAGTTACTTTATGTTTGTTATTGTTTTATATATTTGGGTGTTTCAAGTTGGGGGCATAAATATTTATGACTGTTAGATCTTCCTGTGGGCTATACCTCTTTATATGATATAGTGCCCTTCTTCATCTCTTGTTACAGTCTTTGGTTTAAAATCTAGTTTGTCTGGGGCCGCTTGGGTGGCTCGGTCAGTTAAGCGTCAGACTCTGGCTCAGGACATGATCTCATGACTCGAGAGTTCAAGCCCTGTGTCGGGCTCTGTACAGACAGCTCAGAGCCCAGAGCTGACCTCAGATTCTGTATCTCCCTCTCTCTCTGCCCCTCCCCCACTTGCACTCTGTCTCTCTCTCTCTCTCTCAAAAATAAACACTAAAAAAATAATTAAAAAACGTATATCTAGTTTGTCTGATATAAGTATGGCTACTCTGGCTTCTTTTGACATCCATTAGCATGATAAATCGTTCTCCATCTCCTCACTTTCAATCCGCAGGTGTAATTAGGTCTAAAATGAGTCTCTTGTAGGCAGCATATAGATAGGTCTTGATTTTTTTTTTATTCATTCTGACACCCTATTTCTTTTGATTGGAGCATTTAGTCCATTTACATTCAGAGTGATTATTGCTAGATATGAATTCAGTGCCATTATATTACCTGTAAAGTTGGTATTTCTGTAGACTTTCTCTCTTCCTTTGTACCCTTTGTCACTTTTGGTTTTTCTCTCCCATCAAAGAGTCCCCTTTAATATTTCTTGCAGGGCTGGTTTAGTAGCCACAAACTCCTTTAGTTTTTGTTTGTCTGGGGAACTCTTTATTTCTCCTTCTATTCTGAATGACAACCTTGCTGGATAGAGTATTCTCAGATGCATATTTTTCCCATTCAGCACATTGAATATATTACGCCATTCCTTTCCAGCCTGCCAAGTTTCTGTGGAGAGATCTGCTGCTAACTATCTTTCTGCCCTTATAAGTTAGGGGCTTCTTTTTTATTGCTGCTTCCAGAATTTTTTATCTCTATATTTTACAAATTTAACTACAATATGTCTTGGTGTTGGTCTGCTTTTGTGAATTTTGATGGGAGTTCTCTGTGCCTCCCAGATTTGGATGTCTGTTTCCTTCTCCAGATTAGGGAAGATTTCAGCTATAATTTTCTCCAATAAACCTTATGCCCCTTTTTCTCTCTCCTCTTCTTCTTGGACTCCTATGATACGACTATTATTACATTTTATGGAGTCATTGAGGTCTGTAAGTCTACATTCATGACTCAATATTTTTATTTCCCTCTTCTTTTCAGCTTCATTATTCTCCATAATTTTATCTTCCATATCACTTATCCATTTCTCTGCTTCTTCCATCCTTGTAGTCATTACATACAGTTGGTTTTGCATCTCAGTTATAGCATTTTTTTATTTTGGCTGACTAGGTTTTAGGTCTTTTATCTCTGCAAAAAGGGGCTCCCTGTTGTCTTATATGCTTTTCTCAAGCCTACCTAGTATCCTTATGATTGTTGCTTTAAGTTCTGGATCAAGCATATCACTTATATCTGTTTCAATTAGATCCCTGGCCTTGACCTTTCCTTGTTCTTTCTTTGGTGATGAATTCCTCCATCATGGCATTTTGTCTAGGTCTCTATCTTCTTCTGTTTGTTAGGAAAGCCTATTATGTTTCTTGCTCCTGAGCGTAATGGCTTTATAAAGTAGAGGTCATATACTGTCCAGGGCCTGGTGCTTCAGGAATTGTTTCTGGTGTATGCTATGTATCCTCTGCTGCTGTGTTTTGGCTGCTCTTTCCCTCAGGTCAGTCCTCTGCAAAGTTTCTCCTTCCCTGCAGTGGGGAGTGTTTGGACCTTGGCCAGAGTGTGGCAAGTTTTAACTAGACATGTTCTGTCTGATCTGCTTGTTAAAAGAGACCTCATGCTATTTCCACTGGTGCTGTAACTTTTCAGAAATCTGTGGTAGATGTGGTGCATGCATGGGGTTTGCGTCTTCTGGGGGAGGGGCTCACTGCTCTGGTTCTCAGGCACACTTGCCTGAAAAAAGCAGCACCATCAGAGTGCAGGAGGTTGGAACTTGGTATAAGTGGTTTAGGCCCCCACCATTCATGCTGTGCTGCTTATTGAAGTTGGTTTATGCTGCATGGGTGGGGAGAGAAATGGCACCAGGGCCATCCCTCATACCAGAAAAGGGAGTCTGTGGCTGAACACTGGGAAGCCCTCTTGAAAGAGCAAAAAACTTCCTATGTGTGTCCCAGTCATCCCTCAGATTCCTGCCTTCATCCTGACTGTGTCTGGGCCACCTGCCAACCCAGCAGTGCCGTGCACCTCTGTTCTGTCCCAGGCAGGCCGGCTGAGTTTTAAAACTCCAAACTTTAGGAATTTGGCACGGTGGAGACCCACGCTGGTCCTCTGGGGGAGGGTCTCACTGTGCTGGGACCGATGCTGGTTTGTCCAAGAAGGACAGTTGCATCAAAGTACAAGGGGGTATATTTTGGAGTAAAGACCAGCAAGAGCCAGTGTCCAGGTTAGCCGTCCTCCGCAGGTGTCTCTGTCCCTACGTCCTGGAGATCCTCAGATCACACTGTCTGCTACTGGGCTATCTTCCCTTCTCCACAGGAGCACTGCAGCACCCACAAGGCTCCATACCAGCCACACTGAGCACTGGGTGTTATATGTAAAGGATGAATCATTACATTCTATTCCTGAAACTAATATTACACTACATGTTAACTAAATGGAATTTAAATAAAAAATTGAAGCAAACAAAAAGATTAAAACATAAAAAAATAAATAAAAAGCCCCTGCCCCATAGGGTTACCATAATAATAAGTAAATGAACCAATAAATAAATATGAAGTTTTAGAACAGCTTCATTATGGTTCAAGGTTTTGTGTAAAAGAATTTTTGCCTCTAGGATAACCTAAACTCTTGTCATTCATGTGAAATAAATGAAATAAAGTAACAATAATACTGATATTGAATTTTTGAAGATTTGACCAAAGAATGTATAACTGGAAAACAGAAATTAAGAACACAGCGTGTTGAGAATTATAATGCTGAACTTTAAACTATTCTCATCAAATACTAAATATACATTTTTAAGTCATAAGCTTACTTTAAGCATCATTTCCTATATGAAACTTTTTCTTAAATATGATTTCATGCCCCTAGAAGAACTGTGTACAATTCTTTTTTATATCTCTTGCATACTTTCTGGCACATAGTGCTCAATACATTTTCAGTGGATGGATGGGTAGATTAAGGAAGAAAAGCAAACAGTTAGGCAGACCAGGAAGGCTGAGCCAGTCGCTCTCCCAGAATGAAATGCTTGTAAAAAGAAAGGCATTTGGTGTGAACCATATCACACAGAACATCTAAATTCAGACTAAATACTCTCAGACTTTTTCCCCTAATCAGACTGCCTCTGTGACCTCAGGCAACTTATTCAATATCTCTGTGTCTCAGTTTGTCCGTTTGTAAAAATCATGATAATAATAGTGACTACCTCATATGGTTTTGGAAAGACTAAATAAATTATTACATATGAAGCATTTACAATAATATCTGTCAACTGGCATTCTAGAGGTTTTTTACTATTGCCATTATTACTTTGCAGTATAAAAATTCAGGAGAGATCTAGTATCAAATTTCTAATATTCCTTCATCTAGAAAGAAAAACTAGTACCAAATTAAGTGACAGTGTGGTCTAATGTAAGGCAAGGTTGCACATCCTAGCTTCTCTATTAGGTAGCTGTGTGGCTTTACTCCAACCACTCAATCTTTCTAAACCTCGACTTCCTTAACTGTGCAATGGGGATAATAACACCCACTCTACTTTCTGCTATATTGTTGAAAGGTTCCATTGAGATACTAGATAATAATGCAAGTTGTAAATTTCTAAATTCTGTGTACATCAGGAATCAGAGCAGGAAATGGAGTCAAAGCCAGAAAACTAAAGAAGAGAGTTCTCAACAAGGACCTGGGAGCTGGAGCTGGTCCCAGGAGCTCAGGAATAAATCATGCATCCTTCTCTTGGCTTGTTTCCCTGTGGAATTAATTTTGTAACAGTCAGGAAGCTATGATTTGTGAGAAAGGGTAGGTTCTGTTCACTTGGTCTGCGCTAGATCTGACCCAGAGGAGAGAAGATAATATTAGATCAACACATCTTGTTCCATACCTTGCTAACTATACACAAGGTGTTAAATGTCCTTTTGGATAACATGACAGTAGCACTTTGCAGTTGAGTGTGGGTTTGTTATCTCAATGGAGTTCAAGACGGTTCTCACACTTTCAGATGGGTAGCTGCCCAGGACAACTATATATATATATATATATATATATATATATATATATATATATATATATATATATAGTGTGTGTGTGTATGCTTATATATACATAGTATGTATGTATATGTATATGTATATGTATATGTATATGTATATGTATATGTATACACACACACACCTTAGATTATAGAAGGACCAGATTATCTAATTTGTAAATTAACTGCCTAAAAATATATTAACTCATTTTTATCATGGACTACTGTTCACTTCACTAAAAGTTCCTTTTCCTCTTCATAATTTCACTTTTAAAAAGTGTGAGTAAGGAGGGGTGCCTGGGGGGCTCAGTCGGTTAAACATCCGACTTCAGCTCAGGTCATGATCTCATGGTTTGTGAGTTCGAGCCCCACGTAGGGTTCTGTGCTGACAGCTCAGAGCCTGGAGGCTGCTTTGGATTCTGTGTCTCCTCCTCTCTCTGCCCCTCCCATGCTCATGCTCTGTCGCTCTCTGTCTCTCAATGATAAATTTTTTTATACAAAAAAAAAATGTTTTTAAGTGTAAGGGGAAATTATTTTCCCTCATACCAACATTTTGCAATGCAAGCAAAATCACTAAAATTAGTAAACTAAGTATGCTTAATTGCACAACACAATGTGCTCTCAGGTGGACACTACAAATAGTAAACAACATATAGTATATCAGACATGTTTACAAAAAACCAGACACTCCCTATTATTTCAGGCTCTACTCCCTTTTTAATCTGCTTCTCTTCTCTACCATTGTGGTAAAGAGGCAGGTAAATAACTAACGCTCTGGGATGAGGAAGTGTCCCTCCCATAAGCCACAGGAGTTATCATTCTTAAAATAGGAATAAGCATACTCAGGAAAACTTAAGACATTTACCTCCTCAGAACTTTTCAGTGGCCCATGACCACTTACTGAATAAAATTCAAACTCTTGAGGAAACTCAATGCCTTCCCATTTCTGCCCTGCCTACCTCATCAACCTTATCTCCCCCAATCTTCAAACTCTAAACTACAATGTCCTTGTCCCCGGAAAACCCTCTTGTGTATGACAAGCTATTTATTATTGCTCTTCTACTTCCATCCAAAAAACATTTTTTACCTTTCATGTGCTGGGCACTATAAAAAATATCGAGATCTAAAAATTCTTGTATTTTTTTAGAGAGAAAGAGTGCAAGTTGGTAAGAGGAGCAGAGACAGAGAGAGAGAGAGGGAAAGAGAGAGAGAAAGATTCTTAAGCAGGATCCACACTCAGCATGGAGCCTGATACAGGCCTCAATCCCACGACCCTGGGATCATGACCTAAGCCAAAATCCAGAGTCAGAAACTCACCCAACTGAGCCACCCAGGAACCCCAAGAAAGAGCTAAAAATGAGTAAGACAACATAGATAAACCCTGAGAACTTGCCAAGTGAAACAAGCGAGGCACAAAAAGATAACTATTGCATGATTTACCTATACAAAGTACCTAGAATCGTCAAATTTATAGAAACAGAAAGTATATTAGAGATTACTAGGAACTGTGAGGAGAGAGGGACAGTGGGGAGCTATCGTTTAATGGGTTCAGAGTTTGTCTGGGATGAAGAAAAGTTCTGGAAATGGAGAGTGGCTGCACAACGATATGAATGTACTTAATACCAGTGAATTGTACACCTACAGTGGCGGAAATACTAAATTGAATGTTTATTTATATTTTATCACAACAAAAAATAAGCATAACAAAAAATGAATAAGACACAATCTTTACCGTCAAAGAGTTCACTGTGTAGTTGGGTGACTAGACAACCATAAAACAAAATGGTAGAAGCAGTAATAGAAGTATGTATCACACTTCACGGAAAAGCTCCCCTGGATGAGGTGACTGCCTGTTCACGTCAGCCTCATAAGATTAAAAAGCAAACAAACTAGGAGTTTGAAGATGTTTAGAATGAGAAGGTGGAGGGGACGAGGCGAATGCGAAGAACAGCGGAGAGAGCACAGTTGTGCAATGGGGCAGCCTGAAGGAAGAGAAGGCTCTAGGTCTGTGTGGGGCGCTTTAAGCACTTTAGTGCCACAGATGGCAAGAAGCAGCACAAGAGGTACTTTTATTTGTAGTATCATATCCACCACATTGTCCTTTGCCTATCTGCTCCTGGCCTCTCGTCCCATCTAGACAAATCTGATATACCCTTCAAACACCTCTTCAGGGCCAGTTTTCCTGTGAAATTTTTGCTTTCCAAGGTAATTCATGATTATCTTCCCTTTCTCTAAAATTTCATAACATTTTTTCTACCACTTGTTTTGTTCCCAATCATACATTCTTTTGGGGTCTTACATTCCCTCAACAGTACGGTGAGCCCCTTGAGGTCAGAAACCATGTATTGTTTTGTTCCCCACAGCACCTAGCAGGTGAGAGCCAAAAATTATTTCTAATAAATGTTCTTGGAGTTGAATTCTCCTGTCTTCTAAGAAATAAAAATGAAACTCAAACACAAAGTCTACAGAGGAAATGCTTCCTCCTGAGAAGTAATTCATATATGGATACAGCGATTCAAGAACACCAGCCTGCACTAAACAGTGATTCGAGTTCTCCACATATCAGAGTTATGCAAAAGTCAGTCATTATTTTCTCTGTCATCACAGAAAATCAGGAGTAACAGATCCTAAGAAATTCATATACCATCAGTACGGAGCTAACGTAAAATGGGCGTTTTGTTTAGCATTCTCTTTTAAAAACACCATACTCCTGGGGCGCCTGGGTGGCGCAGTCGGTTAAGCGTCCGACTTCAGCCAGGTCACGATCTCGCGGTCCGGGAGTTCGAGCCCCGCGTCGGGCTCTGGGCTGATGGCTCAGAGCCTGGAGCCTGTTTCCGATTCTGTGTCTCCCTCTCTCTCTGCCCCTCCCCCGTTCATGCTCTGTCTCTCTCTGTCCCAAAAATAAATAAACTTTGGAAAAAAAAAAAACAACAACACCATACTCCTAAGGGAACATCAAAGGCAAAAATTCAGTGCATTGGTAGAAGTATGGAATTGGATTTAGAAGATATGGTTGTGGAAGATCATAAGGGAGGGGGTAAAGTGCTTTGTTCACCACTAAGCAGTAGTGTGTTAAAATATAGAGAACAGCAATGCAAACTGGTGCAGGCACTCTGGAAAACAGTATGGACATTCCTCAAAAAATTAAAAATAGAACTACCCTAGACCCAGCAATTGCACTACTAGGTATTTTTCCAAGGGATACAGGTATGCTGTTTTGAAGGGCCACAGGCACCCCAATGATTATAGCAGCACTATCAACAATAGCCAAAGTATAGAAAGAGCTCAAATGTCCATTGATAGATGAATGGATAAAAAGGATGTGGTATATATACACAATGGAGTATTACTCACCAATCAAAAGAGTGAAATCTTGCCATTTGCAACTATATGGATGGAACTGGAGGGTATTATGCTAAGTGATATTAGTCAGAGAAAGACAAATATCATAGGACCTCACTCATATGAAGACTTTAAGATACAAAACAGATGAACATAGGGGAAAGAAAGCAAAAATAATATAAAAACAGGGAGGGGGACAAAGCAGAAGAGACTCATAAATGTGAAGAACAGAGGGTTACTTGAGGAGTTGTGGGAGGGGGGATGGGCTAAATGGGTAAGGGGCATTAAAGAATTTACTCCTGAGATCATTGTTGCACTGTATGCTAACTAACTTGGATGTAAATTAAAAAAAAAAAAAATATATATATATATATATAATAAAATAAAATAAAATAAATATAGAGGAAAAGAAAAGAATGACATCTTTATTTAAAATTTTGACATTTTGTTCATCATAAATGTTTGCATTATTTTTTTATTTTTTTATATTGTATTAAAATGCTCTTTGTCTTGAGTATGAGTTTTTTGACTCCTCCTTAAATTTTGTGCCAGAGGCGAGTGCCTCCCCAACCTCACCCCAGCCCTGGCCTACAATGAAGGCAAATAAGGGCACCCACAAAATTTTCATACTGTACACATTCTCATCAGTAATACAACTATAACACTTACCTACCTCATCCCACCACACCGCACATGTAAATAACACACTTGAACACTGAGGCAAGGAAAACTGGACCAAGAGAATTAACTTACTATGTCTAATGCCTGAGGGCAAGCAAGTATTTGCCAATTAAAGTTTATACTTGTTTCCCTGTTTAACATAGTATAAGGCCCGTATCTGGATGGGAAAGCTCCTTCCAAAGATCCACTGATGACATTGTATATAGATGATGTTCATTGTCAAAGATGGATTCCCTGATGGTAAGTCCTGCAGCATAACATCCCACTAGTAATGGAGACAGACTGAAATGCAGTCCAGTCGCAGTGAGCACATATATGCTTATGCTGAGTAACATACTTCACTTGTTTAGTACTTCATGGTATGATATTTATAGATTCAGGGGTATTCTATTTCATATTATATCAACCTCATGAGGTAGGAATTAGTATCTCCCCTCTTCACGATGAAGAAGCTAAGTATGAAGAAGATTAAATTACTTATGCAAAATGATGTAAGCAACCAGGTGTTGAGTTCAGGTTTCAGGGTCAGTGTTGTTTCCTCTACAGTTGTCTCAAAGTATCCAAGTATGGTAAGCTAATGTAGGACAACATTTAAAATAGAAAAAATTAGGATTTCTGAATATTTGTTAAAATTGTCTGAGATTTCAGCAGGAGTAGAGATTACTTTGTAGACACAAGGATGCTCCAAACACAGCATACGTCTGTAAGGAATGATGTGGCTTATTTAATAAAGAAAGGCATCCCCAGTTCTGAGATAAGGAAGCAGAAACAGAAATAATACGTGCAAACAGTAGCTCACCAGTGCTCAAATTATACGACTCAGAGTATACGGCAGGTACTGCAGCTGTTGACTGTCTACTCAAGCACAGCTAGGATATCATAACAGGTAAAAATCACTTCGCATTAAAAAAAAAATCCACAGTTATACACATAGGGCACATAACTGTTGATTTTAGCCTAGCTTTAAGTGCCGAAATGGCTCACCTAGTTTGATATTTCTAGTATTTGGGTTCTCACAGCAAATCCTACTTAGATATGTTCACTTGGGTTTGAATAGCCTTGCTAGATTTCTACAAAGAGCCTCTGATTTCACCTTCACTCATATTTCTCAGAAGGTGGGAGACTCTCATGACTGATGGGAAGTAGCTTTATTAAAAAACATCCAAGAGGAAAACAGACATACAGATTAGATTTTAGGAAAACCTTCCTGCAGCTAGGAGGATTATGAGATACCAAGAAACAAAGATGGAAGAAAAAGTCTCCTTTACTGAATATTGGAAAGAGTAAACAATTATGGTGTTAAAAATAATCTTAAGAATCTTTCTATATGTACCAGACTGTCCTTGTCTGTGTTTTTCTTTTGTTTCATTTTGTTTTTCAGCTTATCTGTTTCTTCTTTAATTTTTCCTAATCTTAAGGGTGAGCTGGTAAAAACAAAGCAACAGGCAAAATCTACACTAAGTCACCTGAAGAGAAATGTGCAAATTTGGGAGTTTACTTGATTTTACTAGGGATTCGGAATTGCGAAATAAGCAATATACTGAGGACTCTGTGAGGGCCTTAGCTAGCAGTGGAAAGGAGTCATCTGAATCTAAATCATCTTCTATTTGTCTAGGGAACAGCTCTAACATCCCAGATAGGTGACAGAACAGCAACCACTCCCACAACTGCCCCAGGTTCTCAAGTAAAAGAGCCCAAGACAGGAATGAATTTGGTGCAATTTTGGTTGACAGTTGAAATGCCAGCAAGCAAATGACTAGTAGACCCCAGACACGACAGAGAACTCTCAGTATGGGCCATGTCATCTTTGCCAGTCACGAACAATAATAAACAAAACAAAACAAATAGCTTTTCTTTCACGGGAAATAAATAAGCAAAGGACAGTTGCTGATACCTCAAAAAAAAGAGCTCTTATTCACAAGGAAATCTTGAAGGTGACAAGCTACAAATCTGAGCTACAGAAGCAACAGCATTGTGGCACACCCAACACCACACCCATACCACCTCTCTGAAAAATGGGACCATGAATGATATTCAGACTTTAAGCTACTTGAACTCAGGACTATAACTATCTGCCTGAAGCCCCAACACCTAGCCCACACACCTGACATAACGTGCATTCATAAGTTAGTGTTAAATAATTAGAGTCTACTGTTGCTACTCCCCGTGCTTTCAAGAGATCAAATTGGAGACTCTTCCCTCTTCCTCTCTACTTGGTACATTCCTACTGGGTTTCCATTATCCACTTCACTAATTCCTTTCTTAATTCACCAGAGCTCTCTGCTCGTGCCTCTATCGTTGCATTTATCATACCAAGTTGTCATCTTTGAGCTGGACTAGCCAGCATGAGGGCTGTCAGCCACCTATGGTTGTTGAGCACTGGAAACGTGGTTAGTGAAATGAAACTAAAGAAGAGAATTTTAAATTTTATTTTATTTTAATGCACTTAAATTTAAGAACTGATACTCAGTTCAGTCATCTAAACACTTTTATGTTTATTTGACAAAACTTAAGTATGTGAATCTACTTTTTCAACCCTAAAATTTATGAAATTAAATGCAGATCAAATATTATTCTCAATGAATATTTAACATCCAAACTGAGATGCTGTAAGTGTAAAATAAAAATTTCAAAAACTTAGTACAAAACAAAAAATTCAAAATAGCTGATGAATAATATACTGATTACATGTTGAAATGCTAATATTTTGTATATATTGCATTAAATAAAATATATCATTAAAGGTAATTTCACCTAAACCCCCAAAGAGATATCACCTCACACCTGTCAGATTGGCTACCATCAAAAAGACAAAAACTAACAAATGTCGGCAAAGATGTAGAGAAAAGGGAACCCTTGTACATTCCTCTGTTGGTGGGAATATAAATTGGTGAAGCCACTATGGAAGACAGCATGAAAATTCCTCACAAAATTAAAAACAGAACTGCCATATAATCCAGCAATCCCACTTCTGGGTACTTACCCAAAGAAAATTAAAACATCAATTCAAAGAGATATATACACCCCTTTGTTCGCTGAAGCACTATATACAATAGCCAATATATGAAAGCAACCTAAGTGTCTACATCGATAAATGAATGGATAAAGATGTGGTGTATATACACAATGGAGTATTACTCAACCATAAAAAAGGAGAGCTTGTCATTTTGACAACATGAATGGACCTGAGGGGCACTGTGCTAATTGAAATAAGTCCGAGAAAGACAAATACCGTATAATTTCACTCACATGTGGAATCTAGAAACAAAACAAGTGAAAAAACAAAACAAAACAAAACAGAAACAGACGCATAGATTCAGGAAACAAACTATTTGGTTACCAGAGGAGGGATAGAGAAATTAAAAAAAAATTAATTATACCTATTTATTTTTACAATTTTAATGTGGCTAATAGAAAACTTTAAGTTACACATGTGGCCTGAATTATATTTCTATTGGACAAGCCCTGTTCTAGACATTCTGTGAACACTTCCTCATGATATTCAACATGATAAGCACTTTATATGTTAAATCTGTTTCACCAGCAAGGAAACAGGCTGCTAATGAAAAGTCATTTAACATGCCCAAGAGCACAGTTAACCAGGTCTCCTTGGCTTTTGAATCCCAGATCTCACCTCCTCTTTCGCTGGTATTTGTGTTGTTGGCCTCCAATTAGACTGTCAGCTCCTCCAGAGCACAGACCCTGCCTTAATCATATTTGTGTCTTCACCAAATTGCATATAGTAGACAGGCAATGAATTTTCATTGAGTTAGACATAGAGTGAATAAATTAAATGGAATTATCTATGTAAATGTATTTGTAACATATATTAAAAAACTTATATGATATTAAAGTCAAGTTTAACACAGAGGATGAAAACACATCTGGTTTATCTAGAAACACCGCAGAAGTCCTTAGTATGGTGTTCACATTTTACTGAAAACATGGGATTCTTTGGAGAAAAACATACTCATTATGAACATGAAGAGTGTAGCCTACACCTGAAGCTAATATAACATTGTGTGTCAACAATACTCAAATAAAAAAAAATTTTTTTTGAAAGCGTTTAGCCTAAATGACAGATAGGCTGCTGGGAAACCAGGTGGATGGAAGAACAATGTCTACCAAGGACATAAGAAATATTAAAAGGTTGCATACATCTGAATTTTTAAAGTAAATAGAGTTGAAATTGCTCAAGCTAAAGCAGAAATAACTTTATGTGAACAGTTAGGATAATCACATTCTTAGGTTTATATTTCACAACAGACTTTTTAATAGACATTCATAGTTCACAAGGTCAGTTCTATTGGCCTTGATCTGTCACTAAGGAATACTTCTGCTTAAACGTGGATTTGTTTTACAAGGAAAAAACTCAGGTTTCGTAAGAAGAAGGAGAATATAGAAACTTTACTCTTGATCCTTCCCTTAGATCAAAAGTTTCTGGAACACTATTTTCCTTATTGTAATTTACTTATCTAAGAACAAATTCAATTCAATCCACAAAAAATCAGTCAAATGCTTGCTGGGTGCCAGTTACCGTGCTAGGTGCTGGTTGTTAAAAAGTGAATAAGACCATGAATAAGAAACTCCTCCAGATCACTAGGTTTATCATTGCTTTCCCTTCTTACCCACTACTGTAAATTAGTCATTACTTTGGGAATGGCAATACAGGAAAAAAATAAAACAAGTTTGTAAAGAAGCAAGACAAGAAAAAATACCTCTAAACCTTAAAATGCAAGTAGAGAGTGAACAGGAAGACTAGCTCCGCTGTTCAACTACAAATAGAAACTGCTCAGAACATTCTGTGCAGGACATGAGAAACGAAGCATAACCCTAGAGTAATGGTCTGGTCATTCTTTCTAATCATTAGGAAATAAAATTAGTCTCCTACAAAGACACCTGCAGCCATTTTAAAACTTCAGATGGCTCCAGTTTGCAAGGCTCATCTATCTGAATTTCTTTGGGGCAAGATAGCTTAGGCATATTGGATATTACAAACCACTGGCCTGATTCTGTCTTTAATGGCTACCCCAAGGAGAAAGGATCTTAATAGTAGTTAACTGAGCCAATTAGTTACCTATTTTTCATTACCTATCTAGAAAAGTATTTTAGAGTATTTAGACAAAAATAGTTTGTCTTTAAGAAAAAAAATACACATTCATTCTTTCATTGCTTCTCCCTCTCCTCAAAGTCAAAAAATTGTCCTTGAACAGATGCCAGGCACTGAAAATTACTCAAAGCATTATAGTGACACATCAAAGAAAGAAGAAACCAGGAAATTAATTGCAACAATTTCTTTTGAACACTCTAACAAGTGCTTTAACTGGTGTGTAGGAGTGTCAAAATCCAAGAATGCAAAAGGGGAGGACTTGAGAGGAAGAATACAAATTGGAATGTAACTGACCATTTGAATTTATTTTCTTGTCTAGTGAAATTAGCAAATGATGTGTTCCAAGAAAACCCATCACTTACCAACCAACTAAAGGCTATTTTTTCTTAAGATCCCTTTCCAAAATGTGACAAATCAAAGTGTGTTGTGTGAATCTTTCAAGTCCAGACATGCACATATTGAATAAAATGGCTGTCACCAAAAAAATTGTGTACAATTGACTAGGCAATACCATTATACAATTTGGGAAATCCATCCTTCTGGTTATTTTTAAGGTTCTTATACAATCCCCTGTATAACACAATAAAATATTTCTCATTGAAAAACCAATAGCAAAGATTATGCCTGGTGAGATCACAGCACTAAACACTCATTAACTTCTAATTCCACGTGCAATTGGCATGTGGAAGGCAAATGTATCCAAGATTTATGTTCCATTATCTAGACAAAAGCCAGATTAATCAAGAAAACCAACACTACAAACAGTCATGAAGAGAAGGAATATTTATCATGGTTAAAACAAATTATTTTCAAGAATTTTAGAAGAACTACAGGTAATTAATTTTTCATTCTCAATCATGTTTATCTATTCATTAGAGCAAGTTCCACACTCTACTTTCCTAATGTGAGTCACTATACATTATGGAAAGTAAATTGAAATATGATTTTTTATGATTTTATTTTTACAGAAATAGTTTTATAACATTAAGGTAAGAAGTTGGAAACTGAGTTATGATTATGAGCCTATTATTTACTTTATTGAGCTTTTTTTTTATTGAGCTTTTTAAACATGTCAAGATACTAATAAAATCATAAAGGACACAACCTGATATATTTAATATCCACTTTCTTCTAAAATCATCTTAAATAGACAAGCTCAATCCTCCAAAATAACTTTGGTCTCTGCCTGTTCCAGGAGATGGAATTTTACTGCAAAGGTTGCGTTTATAATGATTATGGGTTGAATGATGTTCCTCTCAAATTGATATTTGAAAGTCCTGACCCCCAGCACCTCAGAATATGAATGCATGTGGAGATAGGGCCTGTAAAGGGATGATTAAGTTGAAATGAGGCCATTAGAGTGAACCCTAATCCCCTAATATGGTGTCCCTATTAGAGGAAATATAGAGACACGGGAGACATCAAAGGTGCAAGGTTCATAGAGTCCCTCAAGTCTCATCACCCCCTTCTCAACTTCTACACTATTATTGCCCCATGTTTTAGATCTGCTCAATTATTTAATCCTTAAACTAGACACTGCTTGATTAGTCAAACCTTATTTTATTTATTCACATATTTCTCAATCTTTTACTCATCATTCCTCCTCGCATAATCAAACATTCTTTCCAGAAACTTATTTCTTTGACCTAAAATAGATCTTCCAAAATTTCCTTTAGTGATTGCTGTTTCCATTTGATAGTGTCAGATCACTTTCATCCTGGAAAGACAAGTTTACTATGTACACAATTCCAAGTTTAGTTAATATGTTTTCTCAGGTATCTAAAATATCATCTCACCAGCTTCTCACTTTTCATCATGACTATTGAGAAAACAATCATCTAATTGCGACTTTCTTTGAAGGCAATCTGTCTTTTTTGTCGGGCTGTATTTAAAATAAGCTTTACGTCTTTGATGTTAGGATGCATTTTGCTGTGGACTGCTTTTCACTTTTTCTGCTGGCAAATGGTAGGATTCTAAAACCTGAGCACTGGTGTCTTTCAACATTTCTGGATGATTCTCAGCCACTATGTTTTTTTGAATATTGTGTTTTTCCTTTCTCTTTACTACCTCCTCTTTAACCTCAATCAGAATTTATTACACCTTCATAGTCTATCCTCCATGTCTCGTAAACTGAATTTCATACTTGCCATGTATGTATTTCCCTAAGCTTTATTCCTGATCAACTGTCTGGATATGTTTTTCAGTTCACTAAATTTCTTCTGTTCTATCCATTCTACTGTGTAACCCATCTAATGATCTTTTTTTTCACTAGAATTATTATACTTTTTTATTTCCAGATGCTCTACTTCGTTTTGTTTTCAAATTTGTTTCATCATTTTTTTACAGCTTCTTACTACTTGCTGAACCATTCAATTCCCTTTTTGCTTCTTAAACACATCTAACGTACATCTTTTGCGTCATGTGTCTAAATCTCCAGTATCTGAAGTTTCTGCATCTGATTCAGCTGTCTCTCTTTTTTCCTGCTATTTTGCTGATGATAGTTTGTTTTTGGAAAGGGTGACTGGTGATTTCTGACTGTGGATGGATACCCTTTGAAACTTTCTTATTGGTAAACTTTTGAAGCCCAAATTGAAATCACATTACCCAGTGAGGATTTGTATTTCCTTTTCCCCATGCCATACAGACACTATCAACCTGGGTCCACATTAAAGTATAAAGTCTGGCTGTGTTTTTTGTTAAACTACATGATAACCTCACTCCTAGCTGCAAGCTGACATGAGGGACAATGTGTGGTTAGCATTTTATAAGAGAGATATTTTCCCTTCCTCTATGCAGTACCCAGGTTGGATCAGAAAAGTTTGGTTACTGTTCCATACAGAAAGTCAACTTCTCATTCATTCTAACACTGAGGGTATAGTTTTTAGAGCCCCGGATTTATGTAGGAATCTCCGACTGGACTATGGGTAGGTCAAAGTGGAAAATTGAAGCCATCAGTTTTCATGAATATCTCCAGTCTCTCATTGCCCAGGATTCCTGCTTTCATTTTCTTCTTCTATACTCTTTAATGTCATACTCTCTATCCAGCTCAGTGATGCCTTTTGAAAGATATTATTTAACATGTAACCTGGCAATTATAGTTGCTTTCAATGGATTATCCAGGGTATATAGTCAACATACTACCAACAAAGAAAGTCTCTAAATAAATTCTTAAGGACTTCAAAGAGCCTCAATTCAAAATTTCCTTACTATTTTGAGGGGTATATTTCATTTTTAACTATATATTTATATAGTTATATATATTTTATACATAGATACATATAAACAGTTTAAAGTTTCTGCGAGTACTAAAAGGAAAAGAACTGTCAAAACTTTAAACTGTTAAAAGAGTACCCAAGTGAAGGGGAGAACAATGCAAAAAGGTTAAGTATTTAAGATATTAGATGAGGATGGCTAATATAAAAATAACTTACTTTCTGTCAATGGTTAAAATTGTGCTTTTAAAATTTTACTAGTTCTATGCTACAGGAATAGGAAATAAAAACTGAATGTAAGAGAGTTATTACTTTTATGCTATTTCTCAGTTAACCCAAACCAAGACATAATGAAACATCACAAAAAAATACTGTTCCCATGAGATACTTCACTGTACTTTCCAGAGAAGTAGCACCTATCAATCCAAATACGTCCTGAAAGTATCAGTAACAAGTAAGGAGATGGAATCAGTAACCAAAAACCTTCCAACACACCAGATGGCTTCATTGATGAACTCCACCAAAAGTCTAAAAAAGAATTAACACTAATCCTTCTCGAACTCTTCCAAAAAATTGAAGAGAAGGGAATGCTTCCAAACTCATATTGTGAGGCCAGCATTCCCCTGAGGCTAAAGCCAGATGAGGAAAAAAGAAAACTATAAGTCAATATCCCTGATGAATATACATGCAAAAAATTTCAATAAAATACTAGCAAAGTGAATCTGACAAGCCATGAAAAGGATCACACACCATGACCAAGTGGGATTTAGCTTTGGGATACATGGCTGGTTCATCATGTACAAATCAACAAATGTAATAAATACACCACAGTAACAGAATGAAAGATAAAACCACATGATCATCTCAATAGATGCATTAAAAACATTTCACAAAATTCAACATTTCATGATAAAAACTCTCCACAAATTGGGTATAGAAGGAGCATACCTCAACACAACAAAGACCATATATGGAAATCCTACAACTTACGTAATACTCAACAGTGAAAAGTTGAAAGTGTTTCTTCTAACATTGGGAACAAGACAGGGGTGCCCACTCTCACCAATCCTATGCGACATAATAGTGGCAGTCCTAGCCAGAGCAATCAGGCAAGAAAAAGAAATAAAAGGCATCCAAATCAAAAAAGAAGAAATAAAATTGTCTCTATTAGCAGATGACATGATATAATATAGAAAACTCTAAAGATTCCACCAAAAAACTATTCGGGCCAATAAATGAATTCAGAAAAATTGTGGTATACAAAATCATGATATAAAACCAACTGTATTTCCATAAAGCAACAACAAACTGTCCAATAAAGAAAACAATCTAATCTATAATAGTGTCAAAAAAACAAAATGCCTAGGAAGAAATTTAACCAAGGAGCTGAAAACTATAAGACACTGATAAAAGAAATAGAAGAGAGAAATAAATGGGGGGATATACCACATTCATGCAATGAAAGAATTATTATTGTTAAAATGCACATACTACCTAAAACCATACGCAGATTCAACAGATTGCATACCAAGGTTCCAATGGCATTTTTTACAGAAATAGAAAAAAAAAAAAAAAAAATCCTAAAATTTGTATGAAACCACAAAAGACCCTGAATAGCCCAAGCAATCCTCAGAAAGAAGAACAAAGTTGGAGGCATCACACTTTCTGAGTTCAAACTATATTACAAATCTATAATAATCAAAACAGTATTCCTTTGGCATAAAATAGTCATATAGACTAATGGAACAAAATTGAAAGCTCCAAAATAAACACACACTTATACAGTTAATTGATGTTCAATAAGGGAGTGAAGAATACTCGGTGGGGAAAAGGACAGTCTCTTCTTTTTTTTTTTTTTTTTAAATTTTTTTTTCAACGTTTATTTATTTTTGGGACAGAGAGAGACAGAGCATGAACGGGGGAGGGGCAGAGAGAGAAGGAGACACAGAATCGGAAACAGGCTCCAGGCTCTGAGCCATCAGCCCAGAGCCTGACGCGGGGCTCGAACTCACAGACCGCGAGATCGTGACCTGGCTGAAGTCGGACGCTTAACCGACTGCGCCACCCAGGCGCCCCAAGGACAGTCTCTTCAATTAATGGTGCTGGGAAAACCAGATATCCACATGCAAAAAAATGAAATTGGATCCCTATCTTACACCACTCATAAAAGATAACTTGAAATGGATTAAAAACCATGTATATGTGTTACATATACACACATATGTATGTATGTATATACATATGTGTGTGTATTGAACTCCTAGAAACAGAAAATAGAATGGTGATTATCAGGGGAGTGGAGGAAATGAGAGATATTGGTCAAAACATACCACCTTTCAGGGGCGTCTGGGTGGCTCAGTTGTTAAGCATCAGACTCGTGATTTCAGCTCAGGTCATGATCTCACTGTTCACGAGAGAGTCCCACATTGGGCTCTGTGCTGACAGCACAGAGCCTGTTCGGGATCCCAATCTCTCTCTTTCTCTCTCTGCCCCTCCCCGTTGATGCTCACACTCTCTCAAAATAAATAAACATTTTTAAAAAACATACCATCTTTCAGTTATAATATGAATACATTATGGGCATCCAATGTACAGCATGGTGACCATAGGTAACAATACTGTATTATATATTTGAAACTTGCTAAAAGAATAGATCTTAAATGTTCTTACCCACCCACCCCCAAACACACAAAGGTAATTATATAAGGTGATGGAGGCGTTAACTAACCTTATTGTGGTAATCATTTCCCAATATATACATACATCAAATGATCATGTTGTACACCTTAAACTTAGACAATGTTATGTGTCAATTATATCTCAATAAAACTGGGAGAAAAAGAATAAATAACCCAATTTTTAAAAATGGGTAGCTTTTATAATTTTCCAAAGTTACATAAAAGGAGAGAATTTTCATTCCCACAAACATCATCTAGGATAGTTCCATAATTTTACATCTCAAATTACGTCTTTTATTTTTCCATTCAACTGTTTACTTGAAAAGACAAATCTTTAGCTATATTGTCAGAGTCACTGTTAGAGTTATTATGCACGTGTAATACAAACAGTGTAGAAAATACAAAATGGAAGTTAAAATCTCCTAATTCTACTCCTCAGAGATATCATATTTGATCATGTCAATTTTTAGTTTTGCTGGTTATTCACACTGCAACAAATTACTTATTTTCAAAAAAGGCACATATCCTGAATGTTTACCAAAAGCCTGACTTGTGTACAAAATAATGTAGCATATTGTGTTACTTTTACTAATTGTCCCATCATACCTCATAGAATCACTTTACTGAAATTTTTAGCAGAGTTTTAAAATGTTGACATATAATGCAAAAGTTGTTTTTTAGTACCTGACACAACCATGAACATCTTCACTGCAATCATCACTAAACATACATTAAAATATTTACATAAATTCATATGAATAACTTTTATGCCTTGTAAAATCTGAAAAAGCTTTTAAGTTGGTGTGGTGCTACAACATTTAAAGAAATAAATTTGCTTTTAAGACCAGCTTAATCAGAATTCAGGAAGATTATGTTATGCCATAAATGTATAAATGTTAGGGGAAACAAAAAAATCTGAAAATGGATACATTCAAATGTAATGTCCCCAGCTTATTATTCTGGGATCATTATGAAAGCATTCATTAACATTGTCTTCTTTTAATTTTCAACCACATAGTTGAACTCAATCCTCCAACTAACTTTCCAATCATCGAATGATCCTCCAACTTTATGGTTATTAAAACCGAGGATTCAAATAGGGGTGGTGGGGTGGTAGAAACGTATGTAGGTATGGTGGAAAACAAGCAGTTGATTAAATCAAGCCACTGAAAATGTTAAGTGTCTGACTTAGTATTTTTTTTTAACTCTCCTTCCCCACCTAAATGTAACTAGTATATGGACTACTATTTGTGTTTCAACTGACCCAAATTATTGAACTCAGCCAAAATCTCACATAAGCAAAACAGAATCTCTGAACGTTATGTGAAAATAGTTGTGACACCATCCAATAATAGTCGATCACACTTCTATAGGTTGGCTTCTTCTTTCATGCAGAGGGTAACCTACAGAAGTGAGATACAGGAAGTGCACCATAGGAATCCTGACTGTTGGGGCACCTGGGTAGCTCAGTCAGCTAGGCAACCAGCTCTTGGTTTGGGCTCAGGTCAAGATCTCCTGGTTTGTGGCACTGAGCCCCACGATGGGCTCCACACTGACAGCATGGAGCCTGCTTGGGATTCTCTCTCTTCAACTCTCTCAGCCCCTCCCCAATGTCCTCTCTCTCTCTCTTTCTCTCAAAGTAAGTAAATAAACTTTAGGAAAAAAGTTTAAAAACAAAGGATTCCTGCCTGAGTTTCCAGTCTGCTAGTCTGCCCTATAGATTTCGGATCTGCCAGCACCCACAATCACATGACCAATTCCTTAAAAAGATTAGATAGATAGATAGATAGATAGACAGACAGACACCCTATGGGTTCCTTTCTCTAGAGAATCCTGACTAATACCAAATAGATACAGACTTTTGTTATCTAAAGAGGTAATAAAAGAGAGGTAAGTTAAAAATAAAGGAGGAGGGGGAACCTGGGTGGCTCAGTCGGTTAAGTGTGCCACTTGATTTTGGCTCAGGTCATGATCTCACAGTTCATGGGATTGAGCCCTGTGTTGAGGTCTGAGATGACAGCATGGAGCCTGCTTGGGATTCTCTCTCTCTCCCTCTCTCTTTGCCCCTCCCCTGCTTGCACGCACACACACACACTCTCTCTCTCTCTCTCTCTCAAAATAAACAAAAAATTAACAAATAAAAATAAATAAGAGAGGCATTTACTAAGCACAATATCGTAAAGGAACTGCCTGTGTGGAAAAGGAGCAGCATTCAAGAACATCTCCATCCTTTTTCTTTCCGTTAAGATGGGGAGATGTACACCACGGACCCGTTAGTTTGTTGCCAACATCTGGCCAGAGGCTGTGTGCAGGGGATGGATGAGATTGGGGAGTGGGGCCTCAAAACCATACCAGCCAAGCTGACCTTTAACAAGACTTGGTTAAACTAGGATAACACGTTTGAACTCTAGAAAAACCTAACTATGCTTTCTCTGACCTTTAGGCTCACCTCTACCCACCCCACGTCCATCCAGGTCGAGTGATCTAGGAAACACGCTTTTAAAAAAGTTCAACCTTGCTCGGCAGAGCCAAGGATAAAAAGAATGAATGGGACATCTTTTCTTCACAGCAGAGATGGATCTGGATGTAGCGCAATAAGCACCTAGGAAAGGCGAGTACTGTAGGGCAGAGAGAGACCAAGGAGGAAGGGAGTGAGGACGGCTTTAGGTGTTGACACTCTTACAAATCTTAGCGTTTCAAGAATTTCACTGCTGTCCTGAAGTTTTTATTTCATGTGGAAAACAAGACTAAGAATATCCAAGTGACGGACTAAAAACAAGTGTATAGTGTTTACAGTTTGTAAAGCACATTCATGCACCCTTTTATCTCTAAGCAATCTCTAAGGTTGGTAAGCCCAGTTGTATAATTATTCCCCTATTATTTGTGGGGAAACTGAGGCTCAGTGCCAGTATAATTTACCATAGGATGGAGTTGGGAAGTGAACCCAAATTTCTGATCATAAGTCCCCTGCTTTTCCTTCTCAGTTCAGTATCATTATTATAAGTATTGTTGCTCATGGATCCTGCAATTAGACCACCCGTATCAATTTATCAGTGACATGTGAACTCTCGCAGACTATTTAAGCTCTCTGAGACTCAGTTCTCTCAGCTTAAATGGAGATAATAATAGTGCTTGCTTTACAAATCATATAAAGCATGTAAAGTGCTTAGCAAAGTGCCTGACATGTAGCAAACACTCAGTGTTAGCCATTATTACCTCAATTATTAAATTAGATGGCTGTGTCATCAACCTAGTTATTTCCTGCCCAGTAAGTTTCAGAAAAATATAGAAAACACAGAATCAAACACAGTGACATCTAATAACCACAGCACATTTTGTCTTTGCTTTAAATCAGGAGTCAGGAAACTACAGCCCAGGCTGACGCTTCATTTTTTCAATAAAATTGTATTTGAACACAACCACACCCATTCATTTACATATTGTCTGTGGCTGCTTTCAGGTCTGTGGCAGTTGAGTAGGTATGACAGAGACTGAATGGCCCACAAAGTCTAAATTATATACAATCTGGCCCTTTACAGAAAAAGTTTGCCCATCTCTGCTTTAAATCGATGATGAAAATGGAAAGAAGACAAAACTAACAACCTTTCTAGACATCTGACAAGAGGTAAAGGGAATTACAGAAACAGAAAGAGTCTATGAGCCATCTGTGAATCAAGAAAGTCAGGGAACTGTGTTGTTCCAGTCCTGTCTCTATTCAAGAAACATTCACTGGGTGTACATAGGATGCAAAACTTCACTTTCTACCACGATGCACTCATTGGCCCTCCTATAGAATTCTGTTTTGTTTCCAAAAGCATCTGGGAAGTTACGGCACCACACACAATGACTGTCTTAACACCTGCCTCCAACATAGTGGAGGAGGGAAGGAGGCCAGGGAGCATGTGAAGTTGGTCTTAGGAACACAGTAGGCACTTGGGAAACTATAACCCTGACCATCTAGCAACAGCTTTGTGTATCCTAAGCACTGAATATGGGAAACCACTCCAGGGAATTCCCTGGGACTCCCTAAAAGCAAGACCGTCTACCTTTGTTGACTTTGCAGTGTGGTAAGCCGGATTACAAAAATGGGAGTAGGCTGAAAATCCAGTTGTATTCTTTAGCTTGCTTACAACTCAGGAACTAATAAACCAGAATACACTTGTGAACACAGAACACAATGGTGCTACTATTTTCGACCAGCTATGTAGTCTTACAAAATATTTAATTTCTCTAACCCTGGTTCCTCTTCAGTAAAATGAAAGTAAACACCTACTTAACTCACAGAGTTACCATAAGGACTAAATGAGCTAATATTATGGTGTTATTAACATCTGTTTTTCCAAGCAGGCTATCAGCTGCATTTAAAATTTAGCTACCAACATCCTCCACCAGATTAGAATCTCTACTATCCAGGACATAAATGATGCCAATATAATACAAATCCAGCCAACAAGAATCTGTTAATTATATGTGGCATATAAGGTACTATGCTAAGCACTACATGGAGTTCAAAAATGAATGAAAATTTGGAAGACCGAGTTGGAAAGAAATATGGCATATCTACAAAAAATTCTGGTATAGTTGAACCATAATATAATAAAAATGGAAACAGCTAGGAACACCTGGGTGGCTCAGTCAATTGAGTGTCCAACTTCAGCTCAGGTCATGATCTGACAGCTAGTGAGTTTGAGCCCCATGACAGGCTCTGTGCTGACAGCTCAGAGCCTGGAGCCTGCTTTGGATTCTGTGTCTCCCTCTCTCTCTCTCTGCCCCTAACCCACTCGCATTCTGTCTCTGTCTCTCTCATAGATAAACATTAAAAAAAAATTTTTTTTTAATGGAAACAGCTAGATGGAACCAGATTTTTATTGGGAAAAGGGGAGGACTGTCATAGAAAAAGTAGCATTTAAACTTGCCGTGGAGGATTTGAAAAGCACTATAGGGGAAGAAAATAGAGTGGAGAAACACACAGAAAAGGAAAACAGTGAGTTTAGCAGAACAGGAAGTCAATCCGTTGGGCAGGAGCTCAGAGTGTGAGGAGAACAAAAGGCACTGGTACCCGAAGACAAGAGGCTGGCTGCCAGGCCAAGGAGCAGAAACTTCAGTTCTTTTAAGTGCAGAGTTTCCTGGTCAGTCACTCAGTGCTTCCCCATATTCTGTCACAGATAATAAATTGTGAATAATTCCTCTTAAAATATAAATTGAAGGAAATCCAAGGCAATTTTTGTCATAACGTTTCTTTCACTAACTTGGATCTTCGTTCCGGAGTGGAAGAGAAAGAGGACAACTTCCCAGAAGTACCAGGGCTGTCTGTGACTGCCCCATCACCAGGCTTATTTATCTTCAGGAGGTCCAGAAAGAAGCCTTGAAGGGATTTGCTTCCTGAAAACTTCTTGTCTGTTTTCATGAAATTTGGGTATGTTCTTGGGAAGGCTTTCCACTTCTAAGTGTCCTTGGCCATGCATGTCATGACAGAAAGACTCAGAGATTCCAGAGGCCGCGGTGGAGGAGGTATAGGGAGGGGACAGTGGTAAAAAGTAAGTTTCTTTGACCTACAGTTTCTGCTGACTATATATCACAATCCTTCACTAACCTTATTTACTGAATGCTGGTCACTGTGATGAGCAGGTAAAGGACCGAGTGGTAATCAAACAGAAAATTATCCAATCTGGGTCATCATCAGAGCCATACACTGACTGGAAGGGCCCCTCTCGAGACACAGGGTACAGATGACAGGAAGGAGAAGCAACGAGAAGGCTGAAGCCCAGTAGAGAGACTAGCACTAGAGTCCAGGACTACAAAACACAAGTGTCACTAGAAAGCAGATGACCCCTAGGCATGACAATGAATAAATTCACTTAAAGTTGGGGAAAACGTTTAGCTATGTTTCAAAAGGAAGGTCGAGCAGGGAGGGAAAGTACCACCAACAAATAAACATTTGAACAGGATTGGGGTGAGGGGAGGGACAATGAGTTCAGCTGAATTTCACGGAGTTCCAGAATCCTGAAATAACAAAATATTTCAGGGGTTTATGGCTCACATTGGGCACAGGCTAAGCAAGTCAACTGAAGCTGCCCCCACAGCTGTTTGAGGGAGTTGTCTGCTGCAAGAGAGGAGGTAAATGGGAGGGAAAGTCATTTCTTTCTGACTCAATACTTCACTCCTATTGTTGACATGGCTGGCTCCTGCACAGATTTCTACCACAGCCAATGGCATTGCAAATGGAGAAATTACTGCCTGTGTCTGGTGGATAGTTAGATAGGAGGAAACATGGAAAACTGCAGTGTGTGTGTGTGTGTGTGTGTGTGTGTGTGTGTGTGCGCGCGCGCGCACGCACATGGGCACTCACACAAATTCAGGGGCTCATGCCTGTTATATATCTGAATGGCTCATCTTGTATACTGAATGGCTCATCTGAATGGCTCATTCTCTGAATGTTTGAGAAAAACATCTCAAAACATTTTGGAATACAGAACTTCATTTTGCTCTGCTCCTCCCTTGCACATGAAAATAAAGGCTGATTTTTGATAGACTCTGAACCCAAACACTAGTAATCTACAACAATAAAGTTTGGGAGTCTGTAAAAACATAAAATCTTATTTAAAATAAATCAGAGGGACGGGGCGCCTGGGTGGCTCAGTCGGTTGGGCGTCCGACTTCGGCTCAGGTCATGATCTCGCGGTCTGTGAATTTGAGCCCCATGTCGGGCTCTGTGCTGACGGCTCAGAGCCTGGAGCCTATTTCAGATTCTGTGTCTCCCTCTCTCTCTGACCTTCCCCCATTCATGCTCTGTCTCTCTCTGTCTCAAAAATGAATAAACGTTAAAAAAAATTAAAAATAAATAAATAAATAAGTAAATAAATAAATAAATCAGAGGGGCTTCTGATTCAGGGAAAGGGACAGAGCATACCTAGGTTGCCTCCCTTCTTTCCTGAGGTTGGACTAGCACAGAAATCAGAGCAGAGGAAACCTAACACACCAGAGGTAACTGGGTTCTTTCTGGAAGCTGGAAATACACAAATGCAAGGCACCCTGAAGCAATTATTAGAGTAGTTCATAAAAGAACTGAATTTCAGAAAAGCTTAGAAAACTATGTCCTCCCCCCTCCCACCCAATGAACCTAGTCCTTTAAACCTGCACCCAAAGCCTTAGCTCTGTGTGTTAAAAACGTGGGTGGCCTGAATGAAGAAGGTTCCTGTCAGGGGTTTTGATGCCAGAGAGAGACCAAGAAACCCTACATCTTAACTATAGACTGAAAGAAGAAAAAATAAATCAAGAAGGCAGCTCTGACCACAACCACGCACAGAGGAAGTCTTCTCTAACTTGACATTGTTCCAATCCACCTTTCTGCTTGCTCTCTCCCATCAGCCTAGAGGTATGCCGGCAGGAGGAAATGCTCCATCCACTGACCCAGAACTAGATCAGTTCACCCAGTGTGGGAAGAGGCATGTCACGGAAACAGATTCCCACAGCCACAGTGAAATCTATGACCAGCTACTGTACCAACCTTGACTCTAATAAATGTGAGCACTACAAACACCACAATGGACAATTGGCTGTTTAAAGAAAACCAAGAGCAAGAAAGAATGAACATAAGATGAACAAACAATTAATGAGCCATAAAAAAATAAATTAGAGAGCATTCTGGGACTACAAGAATACTTTTACAATTATTTTCTCCATCCTCAGATCTACAACAGGTTACTGTATCCATAAAACAGGAGAAGACTTCAGGGAAAAAGGAGTAGGGTGGGACTGGATTCTTTGTTCTTCACAATCTTTATTTTCCTGACCTCGTTCTAAATAAAGGAAGGCAAAGCAAGATGAACAAGGCAGATCTGAGTGATGACAGCAACATGAAACAGAGATTGGTTGATCCCACACAAAGAGTGATAGCAAAATAAAAGTTGGAACTTAGGGATGATGGTGGAGGCAGAGTAGAAGACATAGTAAGGATGTTGAAGGAAGTAATAATTCTGGGCTTTGAGGGGACCTGAGGACAGAAACAAAATGACTGTGCCATCACGTGCTGCACTCCAAGTGTACTCTTAATCAGCTACAGATAAGAGTGAGTTGTTCCTAAGTACTGTGGGATGTAAACGTAGGGTTTCAGGAAAAAGTAGAATGCAAATAACACATTCTTAAAAATGAAAACTATGGTTACCAAAATCGAAAATTTTAAATGCAAAGATAGATTTAATAATAAAATTGACATGACTAAAGATCTCATAGATGGTGTCCTAAAGTGAAAAGTATTCTAAACGTAGTGTAAAAAGAAAACAGAGATAGGAAACTATAAGACAATCTCAAAGACATGAAGGATAGTGATAGGAAATCCAGTATCTATCAAAAACCCTTTCAAGAAGGAAAGAATAGACACAATAAAGGCGAAGAGGAAAACCAAAACATAGTAGAAGAAAATTTTGCCGAGCTGAAGAAGACTTCAACTGAAAGGCTTACTGAAGACCTACAGGATTAAACAAAATGTCTCACACCTGGGGACATGATAAAGAAGTTCCATCATTCGGAGGATAAGTTAACAGTTTCCAAGAAGAAACTGATTCCTCAAAGAAATAAGACTCAGACTGATGATACCAGCATTTCTCAGGGCACCTGGTTCTGTGCCCTGAGGCAGCTGGTTCGGTCAGTTGAGCATCCGACTCTTGATTTCATCTTGGGTCATGATCTCACAGTTTGTGAGTTTCAAGCCCCATGTTGGCTCCATGCTTATGGTGCAGAGCCTGCTTGGGATTCTGTCTCTCTCCCTCTCTCTCTCTCTGCCCCTCCCCTGCTCACTTATGCATTCTCTTTCTCTCTCAAAAATAAATAAACCTTTTTAAATAAATTTAAAAAAATTAAAACATCATTTGCAATTGCACCAAAAGAATAAAATACCTAGGAATAAACATAGCCAAGAGGTGAAAGACTTGTACTCCAAAAACTATTAAACACTAATGGAAGAAACTGAAGATGACACAAACAAATGGAAAGATATTCCAGGCTCATGGGTTGGAAGAATTAATATTGTTAAAATGTTCATACTACCCAAAGCAATCTATAGATTCAATGCAGTCCTCAAAACACCAACAGCATTTTTCACATAACTAAAACCAATACTAAAATTTGTATGGAACCACAAAAGACTAGCCAAAGTAATCTTTAATTTTTTTTTAATCTTTATTTATTTTTGAAAGAGAGAGAGAGAGAGAGACAGCATGTGAACAGGGGAGGAGCAGAGAGAGAGGGAGACACAGAATCTGAAGCAGGCTCCAGGCTCTGAGCTGTCAGCACAGAGCCTGACGCGGGGCTCGAACTCACAAACTGTGAGATCATGACCTGAGCTGAAGATCAACTGACTGAGCCACCCAGCGCCCCATAGCCAAAGTAATCTTGAGAAAAGAACAAAGCTGGAGGTATCACAATCCCAGATCTTAAGATTTATTACAAAGTTGTAGAAATCAAAACAGTATGGTACTGATACAAAAATAAACACATAGATCAATGGAACAGAATAGAGAACGCGGAGATAAACCCACATTTATATGGTCAATTAATCTATGACAAAGGAGACAAGAACATACAATGGGGAAAAGATAGTCTCTTCCGTAAATGGTGTTGGAAAAAACAAACAGCTACATCTAAAAGATAGAAACTGGACCACTCTCTAACACCATACACAAAATTAAACTTAAAATGGATTAAGGTCCTAAATGTAACACCTGAAACCATAAAAATCCTAGAAGAGAACATAGGCAGTAATTTCTCTGACATCAGCCATAGCAGCATTTTTCTAGGTATGTCTCCTAAGACCAGGGAAACAAAAGCAAAAATAAATTATTGGAACTACACCAAAAGAAAATATTCTTGCATGGAAAAGGAAACCATCAATAAAATGAAAAGACAACATACTGAATGGGAGAGATATTTGTAAATTATACATCCAATCAGGGGTTAATATCCAAAATATACAAAGAACGTACACAACTCAACACCAAAAACACAAACAATCTGATTTTTAAAAAATGGGCAAAGCACTACTACGTATTAATCCAAAGGATACAAAAATACGGATTCAAAAGGGCACATGCACTCCAATGTTCATAGCAGCTCTATCAATAATAGCCAACTTATGGAAGGAGCCCAAATGTCCATCAACTGATGAATGGATAAAGAGGATATAGTATATATATACAATGGAATACCACTCAGCAATCAAAAAGAATGAAACCTTGACATTTGCAACAACATGGATGGAACTAGAGTGTATTATGCTAGGTGAAATATGTCAGTCAGAGAAAGACAAATATATGATTTCACTCATATGTGGAATTTAAGAAACAAAAAAGATGAACATAGGGGAAGGGAAGGAAAAAGAAGATAAAAACAGAGAGGGAGACAAACTATAAGAGACTCTTAAATACAGAGAACAAAATGAGGATTGTTAGAGGGGAGGTGCGGGGTACGGACTAAATGGGTGATGAGCTTTTTTTTTTTTTTTTTTTATATATGAAATTTATTGTCAAATTGGTTTCCATACAACACCCAGTGCTCATCCCAAAAGGTGCCCTCCTCAATACCCATCACCCACCCTCTCCTCCCTCCCACCCCCCATCAACCCTTAGTTTGTTCTCAGTTCTCAACAGTCTCTTATGCTTTGGCTCTCTCCCACTCTAACCTCTTTTTTTTTTTTTTCCCTTCCCCTCCCCCATGGGTTCCTGTTAAGTTTCTCAGGATCCACATAAGAGTGAAACCATATGGTATCTGTCTTTCTCTGTATGGCTTATTTCACTTAGCATCACACTCTCCAGTTCCATCCACGTTGCTACAAAAGGCCATATTTCATTTTTTCTCATTGCCACGTAGTATTCCATTGTGTATATAAACCACAATTTCTTTATCCATTCATCAGTTGATGGACAATTTAATTTGGCTATTGTTGAGAGTGCTGCTATGAACATTGGGGTACAAGTGCCCCTATGCATCAGTACTCCTGTGTCCCTTGGATAAATTCCTAGCAGTGCTATTGCTGGGTCATAGGGTAGGTCTATTTTTAATTTTCTGAGGAACCTCCACACTGCTTTCCAGAGCGGCTGCACCAATTTGCATTCCCACCAACAGTGCAAGAGGGTTCCCGTTTCTCCACATCCTCATCAGCATCTATAGTCTCCTGATTTGTTGATTTTGGCTACTCTGACTGGCGTGAGGTGATATCTCAGTGTGGTTTTGATTTGTATTTCCCTGATAAGGAGCGACGCTGAACATCTTTTCATGTGCCTGTTGGCCATCCGGATGTCTTCTTTAGACAAGTGTCTATTCATGTTTTCTGCCCATTTCTTCACTGGGTTATTTGCTTTTCGGGTGTGATGAGCTTTAAGGAGGGCCCTTGTTGGGATGAATACTGGGTGTTATATGTAAGTGATAAATCACTGGGTTCTACTCCTGAAACTATACTACATTGTATGTTAACTACCTTGAATTTAAATAAATAAATTTTATTTTTTTTTTTATTTTTAAAAAAAAAATTTTTTTTTTAACGTTTATTTATTTTTTTGGGACAGAGAGAGACAGAGCATGAACGGGGGAGGGGCAGAGAGAGAGGGAGACACAGAATCAGAAACAGGCTCCAGGCTCTGAGCCATCAGCCCAGAGCCCGACGCGGGGCTCGAACTCACGGACCGCGAGATCGTGACCTGGCTGAAGTCGGACGCTTAACCGACTGCGCCACCCAGGCGCCCCTAAATAAATAAATTTTAAAAATGGGCAGAGGACCTGTTTCCAAATAAGACATAGAGATGGCCAACAGACACATGAAAAGATGCTCAACATCACTCATTATCAGGGAAATACAAATAAAAAGCACAATGATATACCCCCTTACACCTGTTAGAACAGCTAAAATCAAAATGACAAGAAACAAATGGTGGAAAGGATGTGGAGAAAAAGGAACCCTCATGCACTGTTAGTGGGAATGTAAATTAGTATAGCCACTGTGGAAACATTATGGAGGTTCCTTATAAAATTAAAAATAGAAATACCATATGATCCAATAATTCCATTTAGGTATTTACTCAAAAAAAATGAAAACACAAACTCAAAAAGATACACGCACCCCTATGTTTACTGCAGCATTATTTACAATATCCAAGATAAGAAAGTAACCCAAAAGTCCACTGATAGATAAATAAAGATATATATAATAGAATATTACACAGCCATAAAAACGGTTGAGATCCTGTCATTTGAGACAAGATGGATGGAACTAAAAGGTATTCTGCTAAGTAAAATAAATCAAACTGAAAAAGATAAATACCATATGATTCCACTCATAAGCGGAATCTAAAAAAAAAAAAAAAAACCCAAATGGATAAAAAAACAAAAAGCAGAATCAAACCTATAAATACAGAGACTAAACTGATGGTTGCCAGAGGGGAAGGGGCAAGGGATGGGCAAAGTGGGTGAAGGGGAAAGAGAGATACAGCCTTCCAGTTATGGAATCAGTAATTCGTGAGAATAAGACACAGCATAATGTAGTCGGAAACACTGTAATGATGATGTAATGGGACAGATGGCAGTTACACTTGTGGTGAACATAGAATAACGTATAAACCTGTCAAATCACTAAATTGTACACCTGAATCTAATGTAATATTGTGTATTAACTATTCTCAAATAAAAAATAAAAAATATAAAATAATAAAAAAAATTGTTAAGGGCTCCAAGAGTGACACAAAATAAATGACCTCTATGCTTAGCAAATTCTTCTTTCCCTTGTGCAAACACAGTAACTAATATCCACAGGATAATGTTGTGAATGTCAGTGATGGAATCATTTTTTGTGTAAACTATGAACATATTTTAGAACTACAACATAGTAATTAGAAATCATGACAATCTTGAAGGGAGTGGTTTGGAGAAGCAAAACAACATATCCTTTGCTTCTTAACTTACAAACTTCTTTATCATTTAGGTTTTTTTAGTAAGTCTGTATATATCACATAACTAAGAAAGTAGTCATGATCAAGAACATGATCAATATATTACTCCTAAACAAAGAAAGTTTTTCACATCAGTATAAAAAGGTCTACAACAGTGTATCATTTAATTATTAGGTTAACTTTAATATAGTGCTAGGCAAAGCAACATCTATCTCTGAATGGATAGCACCAATTGCACACTACAAGAACCTTAACAATTTCACAATTAATGAGTTACCCAGTTTATTATAGGAAAAAAACCAATCTGTATCTGTAAAGTAGTTACCATCTTTGCAGATTATTTACATACTTCTTGCCCTACAACCTAAAATTCTTATCCTATGTTGACACCCTGGGGTTCAATGTGTTAGGGATTGAAAAAGAATGTATCTAATTCATTTCACATTGCTTTCCAGGAGAGCCATAAATGACTGGAAGATCCTGTCTTCTTCAAGGTAAACAATATATCTCCCTTCTACTCAAGAGTATCATCAAGAGATCACCATGAAACTATCTAGAGGGACTACCAAACACCACAAAAATCAAAATTTAGGGGCCTATGTGAAAAGGCAGTGCAGTATATTGATTTCAATTTTTCTTCTTGAACAAGAGTAATTATTATAAAATTTATTCCCAGTATTATACAAACTGGCTGGTGAGGAGAAAGGTAGCTGGAACAGAATTAGTGACAAATCAGCTAAAAATGCCTCACAGAGACCTTGACCAAATAATCACAGCACGTTATTCTAAAAATCACTCATAATGAGTTATTCTAAAAAAACACTCAAGACAAAGGATTCTCTCGTTGACTCTGACAAATATCAGAATTTTCTGCAGATTCTATTTACTTATACCGATTTAGGTTATTGGCTACTGTGCCATACGGTAGAAACTTAAACTTATAGCTTAAACTATAAATGGTATGGAAATGACTTTATTTATACACAGAAGAGCAAAAGGTAAAAAGAAAATTTTTATCAGCCAATTATTATACAAATGGAAATCTGGTTAATTAAGTCCTTTATACCACTTAAGGGATCATAAAAACAGCAATATAATGATATGCCAGGCTTACAAGTTGGGTCTAAAAGAAATTTTATAATATTTTCTACAATATTTTGAGAAATGCAGCAATAATGGCTCAGCTAGATAGTTTCTCAAGTAGAATTGAAGGTCAGTGTTCATTTGGAAGCATCAGTTTGCATTTTTTTTATTTTAATGGAAATTTCTTCACATTATTGTAAAGAATCCTGTATGGAACAGAGAATTGAATAATTCACTCTGCCAATGAAAAATATTATCAGGTAGAGGTACTTCCGGCATGTGATACTGTACTTTGAGCTTGTAGCACTTTTTAAACTCAGAAACAAAAGGATTTGGAATCCCTATGGCCAGTGGGCCCTACTGTGTCTCCAGTCATGAGAGAGCTCTTCCAGCAGAAAGCAGCAGATAGGCAGCCAGAGAGAAGTGCTTCTAATGGGGAGAAAATTACATTTCTTTTTTGTATTGAGAAAGTGTCTAAAAGTCAGCTTCTAAAATAGTTTTATCGTTTTAGGGATGACACAAAGCATAGAGGTAGAAACGAGTATCAGTGAGAAGCGGGGTAATTGCCCCTCAGAATCGCAAAATGGCTTAGAGGGATAAAGTACCACATAGGAATTGGCTAAGATACCAGAGGAACTGGAGGACAATCTGTACCTCGGTTAAACGAACAGGCCCACATCCTCCCCATCAACATCAGCCTTCACATTTTACCTCCTGCTCCCTAGCCCCCATATATCTGTCAAGATACTGTAGTTTTATTTTCTAGCAAAAATAATTAAGGAGTTTCATACTTAAGGTAACAAGTGGGGTGAGGGCGGTAGAGGTCCAAGGACAGCAAACCAGCAAACTGATGAGTCTGCATTCTGGAGGTGGGACTTAATTCCATCCTCACTTGCACTTCCATAAGGTAACTCCACAGGCAACTAGGCTTTTACTCCCTGAAAAGGACAGGAAAATCATAGATCTGGAGAACCTAGTCAGTCCCAGAAAAGCCTTGTTGTGAGACCCACTATTCCAAAACTCAGCTCAAGCCACACTGAGAGTCTCCAATCAGCATTTCTAGTTCCTCATGGTTACAATTGAATGGATGGTAAAATATTTGTGATAAGCTTCCAAAAACAAGAGCAAAAGAAAAGAAAAGAAAAGGAAGGAAGGAATGGAGAGACAGAGGGAGATTAGGGAAAAGAGTTAATTCAGGTAGCAGAAGACAGGTGCTTTTAAAACACCTCTAACTAACCTAACTAATATCCTCTGGGAGATTAAAAAGGACACTGTAACAGCGAGCCAAAATCCACACCAAGGAAAATGTATAAATTATTCATTTTACATTTTTTTTTAATTTTTTTTCAACGTTTATTTATTTTTGGGACAGAGAGAGACAAAGCATGAAAGGGGGAGGGGCAGAGAGAGAGGGAGACACAGAATCGGAAACAGGCTCCAGGCTCTGAGCCATCAGCCCAGAGCCCGACGCGGGGCTCGAACTCACGGACCGCGAGATCGTGACCTGGCTGAAGTCGGACGCTTAACCGACTGCACCACCCAGGCGCCCCCATTTTACATTTTTTAAAAGAAACCTTTAGATGACAAAGAATATCTCTTAGAAATTAAAAATAGGCCAGAAATTACTTTTTAAAATTCACTGTAAGAGTTGGAAGGTAAAGTTGAAGAAATCTAAAAAAGTAGC
Source organism: Herpailurus yagouaroundi (assembly GCF_014898765.1). Lineage (NCBI taxonomy): Eukaryota > Metazoa > Chordata > Mammalia > Carnivora > Felidae > Herpailurus > Herpailurus yagouaroundi. Next base: position 15,527,872 of record NW_024412429.1, read on the forward strand.
CTTTATCACACCCGCCCACCCCTGCCAAAAAAACCCACCCCCAAACCTGAAAGGATCCTCTGAGTATGTGGCCAGCACAATGAATGAAAAAGAATACATAATCGTGAAACTTCAGAACACTAGAGATAAAAGGGCCAAAAGGCTTGGGTGAGGGAGAGGACTGTGGTAAAAGAATCAGTAATAATACTAGTAACAGATTACTCAGTGGCAATAAGGAGAATTAGAAAACAGTGAATAAATGGCTTCAAAAGAATAAAGGAAAATTCCATACCCAGTCAAACTATTATTTTCCTAGAAAAGTAGGAAAGAAAACATTTTCAGACATGGAAGAAGTTTAAAAATGTAGCTAACATGGGCCCTCTCTTAGGAAGTTCCTCAGGAATTTATCCCATAAAGTGAGACAAGAAAATAAGCCATTTGAAGGGGACATAGGATCACAATTAGAGCAGAAAGATGGAAGATTTTTGTAAAAAGTGTAACTTTGTATTTGAGCATGTGAAAATATTATTGATGAGCATCTCACATAAATGTTGAAGTATGTGAGAAAAAAATCAGAGTTTAAAAACTGGGCAAGGGAGCATGTGACACAGTTGTTAACCAAGAAAAAAATGAAACGTTTGAAGAGAAAGAAAAGTGTAGCTATAATTCCCTACGTGGCTCAGCAGTGGGCACTATTTACATATCACAGTAACGATTTAGTCAATAATTGTGATATACTTATATTGGAGGAGAGGAAGAAAGAGAAAATTGTGTTGAGTGGGGAGGAGCTAAATTATGTTGTGAGTAAAGGGTTAATGGGTCTTAAAGTGATAAAAAGGTCAAGAAATGTCTGCATACCACAAACCCTATATAACTGCAGCTCAGCTTCTGATACCAGGGAAAGGGCAAGAAAATTGGAAACTTGTTTCTGAAGTGTGAACACAAGAGAATAGTTATCTATCATAAAACTTGGTATGGCACTAGACTTTCATAACTAAGGATATCTATTGTCTCAACACTTACAACAACCCTAGGAAATGTATACTGGAATAGAGGACAAAAGTCTCGAGAGATTGATTTACCCAAGGTGAATCACCTGATTAGTAGAAAAATGAGATTTTCAACTGAAATCTGACTCATGAGTCCAAATGCTTTCCCAGTGCCCAACCAGCTTCAAACATGCTGCTTCAGACTACCTCTGAAAGGACACGACTGTATAAATGACATCAGTAGTTGAAAGCTTTGCCCAAAGTTTCTCTCCAAATCTGTAAACCACTGGACCAGTTCCATGTCAGGAGTTTTCTCCAACCCTGTTTCCTCCATCCATGGAACACTGTGATGGCACAGTTCACAGTTCATCAGTAGCACAGCTATACAGGAAAATTACCTACGCTCATCTCTTTTCTCCCCATTTATCGGTAGAAAAAGATCTCTGCGCTTCTTGTCTTACAGAAAATCAAAAATTGTCATGTGGCTCCATCTACAGCAGTCACTTAAAAACCATGTCTTTTGCTTTCTAGTAACAGCCCCTGTGGTCTGGAAGAGTCCCTGGGATAAACCGTACTGGTTTGATTTAGTGAAGAAGACAATAAACTCACATTAGTGTTTGCTTTTGAGCATGTGTGCAGAGTTTATGAGAAATCTCAAGTGCCTAACCTCATTTACTGGACTATTTCAGGGCTTCTGGCATTTAGATGCTCTTTGCTTTTTCTTTTGTTTGTCCATTTGTTTTCATTTGTCTCCCACCCCTTGCTTTTGGTTTGTAAAGAAAGAAAACTCAATGACTATTTCATTCCTTGCCCGATAGCTATAGAAGATTCATTTGTACTACAAATGTATTAGTCAACTAGAAGCCCTACATCACACCCGAGGATACGTGCCAAAGGCCATGGTCACATCAAGGCAGGCAGGAAGGTAGCAGATCAGAAAACCCGTTTGGGGGAGCTCCAGTGGTCTTTGCAGGGAACACAGAGTGCAACTAATATGGGCATAGGTAACCCACTTCAGTTTCAAGCAACCACAGAAATTCTCCTCAGTCTCCTAAAGGGCTTCAGGATAAAGCTACACAGAATGTAGGTCTTTCAAACACATCTCGGAGCAGATTTCAAAGCATCCATGAGGAACCCTACTTCAGAGACTCCCTGAACCAGCAGAACTCCTCAAAGACGCAAGAGGTTCTTGACCTGAATTATAAGGGACAAGCAGCATGCTTATGGATCCTACTCCCTCTCTTATAAAACTGCCATCCTGATTAAATGCAACTCTCCACCAGCTACTCATGTAGCTGAACTGACTGAAGAGAACAGACTCCTCAACCTCTCACACCTTTCTTTTCACCCCCACTCAGCTGATGACGTTTCTCTCAAATCCCTAAGACTTGAGGCAATCAGAGAAGCCCCACAGGACCATGCCTGCCCACCTATGGACCCTGCACCTAAACTCTGCCCTCCTGCCCACCCTCCTACCAGAAAACAATCTCTTCACTAGTGCACTAGGTTCTACCCTCCTTCTACTCTGTGATTCTTCCCCCTCCCCGCTTTGCAAGGGTTGTTTGTACTTCATGTTTTCAATTCCTTTCCTCTCAATCTCTTATGAACTCACTCCAATTAGACCTTCGCTCTGACAGATCCATCAAAACTGCTCTTGCCAAGATCATCAACGACCTCCAAGTTGCTAATTCCAATGCCCAGTTATCAATTATCAGTGTTCTTGATGTAAGAGCAACATTTGACACAACTGATCACTTTTGCTTCCTGTACTTTCTTCATTGTCTTTCAAGATGCCACAGGGAGAGGGGGTCCATCTCAATCTCCTATGTCAGGTCCTCTTCTCTCTGACTTTGGTCCTTGGTCTCTCTCACTCTCTCTCTCTCTCTTTAACTTTGATAAAATCATAAATCTAGGCAACTAGTGGTGACTAAAACTATTAGAAAAAGGTTCATAGAAAACTTGATAATGGAAAAATTGTTAACACTTGATTAATCTTAACATCACTAAAAATGGTATTTCCAGATCTTATTGCCTCCTGATGCAACTCAATAGTTTTCTTACCAATAATATTAAACCAGACTCTAATTAAGCCTTAAGAACTAATGTTAGCAGGTAATAAAGACAATAATGTTAAGAGGTAATAAAGGAGGAGATTGTAAGAGATTATGCTAAATGCTGTCATAAAGATTCAATTGGCCAACTCCCAAACTGTAGAATATTTTACAGGAAATATGTTCTATTTCTTCAGAAAATAAATTTTTTTCAGTAAGAAAAAAAAAAGGAAGGTCATGCCAAACAAATGCACTGTTTGGACTTTGGACCCTAACTGAAACAAACCAACTATAAACAGACATTTTTGAGGTGAGCGGTGGGGAAACAAGGAACATAATCTTACAAAATTATTACTTATTTTACTGTCAAATATTGTCATGTATGGGGCTGTATTTTTATTTTTATTTTTTCTAAATTGTTATTTAATTCTAGCTAGTTAATATACAGTGCACTACTGGTTTCAGGAGAATTCAGTGATTCATCAATTGCATACAACACCCAGTGCTCATCAAAACAAGTGCCCTCCTTAATATTCATCACCCATCTAACCCATCTCCCAACAACCTCCTCCATCAACACTCAGTTTGTTCTATATCATTAAGAATCTCTCATGGTTTGTTTCCCTCTCTCTTTCCCCCCTCCCGTATGTTCATCTGTTTTTTTTTTTTTTCTTCAATTCCACATCTTAGTGAAATCATGTTGTATTTGTCTTTCTCTGACTGACTTATTTGGCTAAGCATAATATTGTCTAGCTCTGTCCTCATTGTTGCAAATGGCAACATTTCATTCTTTTTGATGGCTGAGTAATATTCCAGTGTGTGTGTGTGTGTGTGTGTGTGTGTGTGTGTGTGTGTGTGTGTTATACACATATACCACATCTTCTTTATCCATTTATCAGCTGAGGAACATTTGGTCTCTCTCCATACTTGGCTATTGTTGATAATGTTGCTATAAATATCAGGGTGTATGTATCCCTCTGAATCTGTATTTTTGTACCCTTTGGGTAAATACCTAGTAGTGCAATTGCTGGATCATAGGGCAGTTCTATTTTAACTTTCTGAGGAACCTCCATCCTGTCTTCCAGAGTGGCTGCACCAGTTTGCATTCCCACCAGCAGAGTAGGAGGGTTCCTGTTTCTCTACACCCTTGTGCTGTTTCTTGTCTTGTTAATTTTAGATACTCTGACAGGCATGAGGTGGTATCTCATGATGGTTTTGATTTGTATTTCCCTGACGATGAATGATGTTGAGCATCTTTTACGTGTCTGTTAGCCATCTGGATGTCTTCTTGGAAAAACTGTCTATTCATGTCTTCTGCCCATTTCTTACCTGGATTATTTATTTTTGGGGTGTTGAGTTTAATAAATTCTTTATAGATTTTGGATACTAACCCTTTATTAGATATTTCATTTGCAAATATCTTCTCCCATTCCATAGGCTGTCTTTTAGTTTTGGTCATTGTTTCCTCCGCTGTGAAGAAGCTTTTTATTCTGATGAAATGCCAATAGTTAATTTTTGCTTTTTTTTCCCCTTGCCTCCAGAGACATGTCTAATAAGAGTTGTTATGGCCAAGGTCAAAGAGGTTGCTCTGTGTATTCTTCCCCAGGATTTTGATGGCTTCCTGTCACGTTTAGGTCTTTCATCCATTTTGAATTTATTTTTGTGTATGGTATAAGAAAATGATCCAATTTCATTCTTCTGCATGTCACTCACTGTCCAGTTTTTCCAACACCATTTGTTGAATAGACTGTCTTTTTTCCACTGGATATTCTTTCCTGCTTTGTCAAAGATTAGTTGACCATATAGTTGTGAGTCCATTTCTGGTTTTCTATTCTGTTCCGTTGATCTATGTGTTTGTTTTTGTGCCAGTACCATAATATCTTGATGACTACAGCAATATAATATAGCTTGAAATCTGGAACCATGATGCATCCAGTTTTGTTTTTCTTTTCCAGGATTGCTTTGGCTATTCGGGGTCTTTTGTGTAAGGCTTATTTTTAAAAGTCCTTCTCTGGTAAGGGTATACACTGAGGTATTAATATTTATGGGTGCAAAAATATAATGTCTCAAGTTTTCTTTTTAAAAACTCACACATTCACACACAAATGTGTTGCAGGGAATTACATATCATTCTCTTCATTTTTTTCATATGTATGAAAAATTCTAGATGCTAAGAAAAAGTGGCATAATCTAACAATATAGTAGATATATAATGAAAAGGAAATATGAAAACTCTAGTTTCCTTCCCTTTTCTCTTTATACACACTCTCTTGGTGATTTCATTCATTACATCTTTGCTGAGGACTCATGACATTATATCAAGTCCAGACCCACTCCCCAATCCCAGATGTCACTACCTGGATGGTCTGAAAACATCTCAAACTCCGCATAGCCAAAACTGAACTGAGTTCCCCCCCAAGAAAACTTCATTTACTTGTAGACTTTCCTATATCAATTGTTGACACTCCACTTTCTAAGTATTCAGGTGAAAATAACTGGACTCATCCCTGATGCTGTTCTCACTCTCAGTACCCAGTCCATCAGCAAATGCTTGTCAGCTCTACGTTAAGATATATCAAGATATAACCATTCCTCACTGCTGCTCGATTACCACCCTTGTCAGAGTCACCATCCACCCCTGTTTTTCACCAAGTTACTATAATGGTCTCCTAACTGCTCTTCCTGCTTCAACCCCTGGCTTCCTTTGAGTCCCTTCTCAACCCAGCAAGCCAAGGTGAACTTGGCTTGAACTTGACTTGAAACATAAGGCATATCTTGCCTCTTAAAATCCTGCATGAGTTCCCATATGCCTCAGAATAAAAGCCTAAATCTTAGTTGCCACCTGGACTCATGATCTCCTCTCCATTCACCTCTCTGACCACATTTTCTTCCACTCTTAATTCCTGCCTTCCTCTGTTCTACTCAAGCTGGTCTCCTAGAATATTCTAGAGCTGTTCTTTCAGGACTCTGCACTTTCTGGGCCCTTTGCCTGGAATGCTGCTGCCCCTGGATGGCTCTCTCCTTTCCTCCTTGAAGGGTTACTCAAATGCTGTTACCAAGAGGCTAACTCTATCCTGCTTCTCCCCTAATTCCAGCATTCCTGCTCCCCTGTCTCTAGCTCTTGTTTTCCTTTGTCCATAGTACCTGTCTCTTCCAAATATAGATAATTAACTTGTTCATAGTGTTTGCTTTTTTGTCTTCACCACCTAGAATGTAAGCACCAGGGAGGCAGGGCTGGATGTATCCCAGAACAGAACAGTGCTGGGCTCCTAGGATGCTCAACAAAAATCGCTAAACGATCAAAGCCATCAGTGAATCAGTAACTTCCATTTCCAACCATACTATGGACTCATTAGGGCACGGTTTATACCACTGTGTTAAGTGCAGAGACTCCATCTGAACATCAGAAAAGTCCAAGGACAATATCCGCAACACACACACATAAGTTAATGTCCTTCCAGTAAGAGTTGATGGAAAAAACACATAGTAACCAAAAAAAAAAAAGACTAAGATCGATAATGCACAGACTAAATCTGTATTTTTTCCTTGCTCCATGAGTCCAGGAAATGAATTTGTATTAATAAAATATCATCATGCAGTGTCATCAAATATTTAATAGGCACCCATGTTCCAGGTACTGTTCCAGAAACTAAAGATAGTGACAGTCTGCCCTCAGAGAACTTACAATCTACTGCCTCCATCAGTTTGTAAACATTTGGAAACATAGTTCATACATATGTAAGAAGCATTATTGTGCTCATACCTAGTAGTGGATCTCTTATATTAATGCATTCTCATCAGGGCCATTATCATCTCTGAGGGACAAACCTTAGTTTTGGAGGATCAAAAAATCTTACATATTACAATGGTTTTTGGTCTTGTAAAGCCCAAGTATGTAACAAAACCTTATTCCTTAGTATTCAATCGTTCCACCAGATTAAATTAGATTTTTCAATTTAGGGGAGTCCATTCAAAAAGATTGAGATACACGGTGATAATGTGTCAAGTCCCCTGGGCTCATGGGTCTCAGATGCACCACCCCTGCCCCAGCCCAGCTTTGCAACCTCTGAGGGCTGTAAGTCCCTCAAAAGTTAGTTGGTGGCTAGATAGGAGCCACCCACAGCACAACACCACCATGGGACACAACATGGAGACATGTGGGAATATAGAGACTGAGAAAGGTAAGATTAGGAGAGAGGGAGACACAAGGAAAGAGGCTGTGATTCTTTAGCCTAAGAAACTTTTTTTTAGAGAAAAACCCATGAGAAAAATCAGTATTTGAGTTTGTTCGTGAGTAGAGAAAGATGTGTGCCGCACCAGTGATTTCTAACAATTACGAGTTTATGCTTTTTCACAGATGACTAAGTGATCTCTCACTAAGGTTGATTAATGGAACGATTCAAACAAAGATAGAAGAAACAAGCCAACCTCTACATCTAAAAAGGTGAGGGTTGGAGAGGGGGAATTTCCTGTTAAATATTTCATTTCCAAAATGCCAGTTCATACACTGGGGTGTGTACATATTTACACAATTAGGTAAGTGATTGTCAAGTCCCTGAATGATGCCAGACCTGGCCCCACAAACCCTTTCCCTTCCCAGTCTCCTCCACTCCAAACCACTCTCCTCTCTAATGGCAGCACCCTTGCAGATGCATGGAACTTCTCTCTTTAACCACACACACACACACACACACACACAGAAACTCTGTTTTTTCCAATGGAAGTACTAGGATACTACCTCAAATCTATCATATTTTAATCCCAAATAGGAGAAAAAGCAGCAGCGTGGCAAAAACCTCAGACCATTGAAGCTGTTAGCTCTCCACTCCACTGACGCTGGGTTCTGGGACTCAAGGTATCGGTGCTTTCTGAAGACAAGTATGTGATATTTGTTCACCACTTACGCTCAGAACACATCTTCTCACATACAGAAAATTTTCCTTCAATATAAGAACTGCTCTCAGAGTTAAATGTGAGTGTGGGTAATTTGAACCATTGCATACATTTAACAGAATATTCACATAGTACAACCACAAGCGTACAGAATCTCGATGGTCAAATAGTTCAGCCAGAATTTTTCACAAGATGATAAAATGATAACTGATGCTTGAGATGACCAACTGTAATATCCCAAAATACTCCGAGTTACAAAATGCAATAGCATCAAGCAATCGCCTTGTGGGCACACGGTGAAGAACCGGACTAACCAGCGCCCTGCCACTTCTGAATTCATGCCACATTCGGGAAAGGTACTTATCTATCTATCTATCTATCTATTTATTTATTTATTTATTTATTTATTTATTTATTTATTTTGTGTGAGAGAGAGAGAGTGCAGGAGGGGCAGAGAGAGTGAGGGAAAGAGAGAGCATCTCAAGCAGGCTCCGCACCGTCAACGCAGAACCCAATGCGGGGCTCGAACTCACCAACTGTGAGATCATGACCTGAGCAGAAACGGAGGCAGATGTTTAACTGACTGAGCCACCCAGGGACCCCCGCTATGTATCATTTTGATGTCTCTGTTTCTTTACCCGCAAAATGGCCACAATGATAGTACCTAACTCATTAGGATGTTGTGAAGATATTTCACATGATGCTTGACAATATACTCAATAGCTGGCAGCTTTTTTTTTTTTTTTCCAATATGGCTTTCATGTGAGTTTGATTTTCTGGTGTTCTGAATCTTTCTTTCTTTTTTTTTTTAAATGTTTTATTTGCTTTTGAGAGAGAGAGAGAGAGAGAAAGCTAGGGAGGGGCACAGAGAGAGGGAGACACAGAATCTGAAGCGGGCTCCAGGATCTGAGCTGTCAGGACGGAGCCTAACGTGGGACTCAAACTCGTGAACCGCGAGATCATGACCTGAGCCGAAGTCAGACGCTGAACTGACTAAGCCACCCAGGCGCCCCTGAATCTTTCTTAAAATGACCTATGATATATGTTGACAGTAAGTCAGAATACTTATTAAAGAGGACATCCAATATTCAAAGTATGGTTTGAAGCTTACTGTTGTGGAGAGACTGCTATTTGCCCACCAAATATGCACTCAACTCTTATTATTCTGAATTGACCTCAGATTTTATTCCATGTATAATGCACATAGCTTAAAGACTGTATTTCCCAGTGTGCTTTGCAGCTGGATGAAGCCTAACTTCTGACCAATGGGATATAAGAGGAAGTGCTAAGAGTTCCCAGAAGTCTCCTTAAAGGAACCTGCTGCAGCAAAGTGTGTCCCTAACTGACGTTCTCCTCCTCCAACTTTCCAGCAGCCTGTAATGCAGCTGTGACTGCCAAAGCTCCCGTAGCCCGTGGGACCAGGAGATGACCTTGAAAATGGAAGCCTTAAGCTAGGATAGGGAATAAAACGTCAGAAGGAGCTTAGGTCATTTTGACTGCAGAGCTGCTGTGCTACTGGTAAAGGAGTCCAGATTTATTTTATGGGAGAGAAAAATAAACTTTGTCTTGTTTAACCCATTATTATTTTGGTGTTTTCTGTCATAGGGGGTTGATTCTAATCCTAAAACAGTTATACTTGAAATAGGATTTCTACAGCATATACTATTTCTTACCCTTCTAGTCTTTCCTATTTAATTTTAATATTTGTATGTATAAATATTTTAAGCTTATAGGATAGCTTAAAGCTTCCAAATGTAGGCAAAATCTCGAGTTATATTAACTCAGAAAATTGGCAGGAGCTGATATACCTCAGGAATGTTTTTTCCTTAATTGTAACACCATTTGTTTCTATAAAAACAAAACAAAAACAGAGAAACAATAATCAAATCTCAATTAATTTTGGTGAGTGGCAACAAGACTGCTTGAAAAAGAATAAGAGCATGAGGACAGATTTAATAACACAAGTAAAAAGAAATACATGTGCTGAATGTTAAAAAAAAATACATTCATAAAAACTAGTTTCTAGCCTAGTTTTCAAAATGCCAGGCTATCTCATAATTTTATTGAATAGTTACAAAACAGTCTTAATAATTTGACTCAAAATAAATTATATCAAACAACTACAAACCAATAACTACAGCATTAGCTAGTATTTATTAAGTACTTAACTGTGGGCCAGGGTTATCCAAAGACAGAGGTCACGTTATATAGACCCTCTTGATGATGTCTATGTTAATATGACAGGATAGGGGAGAAAAGAAGGTATTTTTTAAAAACTCAAATAATGTTAAAATGGTACAACTCTTTTATTTTTTTAAGTTTATTTATTTATTTACTGTGAGATAGAGACACCACGAGCTAGGGAGGGGCAGAGAGAGAGTGAGAGAAAGAATCCCTAGCAGGCTCCAGGTTCCACACTGAGCCTAACACGGGGCTCAATCCCATGACCTGAGCCTAAATCAAGAGTCACACACTTAATCAACTGAGCTACCGAGGCGCCCCAAAATGGTACAACTCTTTAAATTTATGCCATCGCTTTTTATCCTACTCTAAGAGCTTCACACAGGAAACTGTTCTAGAATTGAAACTGTTTCCCTAATAATTAACTCTATTATTAACTTCCCTGTGCCTCAGCTTTTCATGCATACAATAAGGAAAATAAAAGCAATAAAAACTGAGTTAATGCAGGTAAAATGCTTAGAACAGTTCCTGCCATAATTAGCTACCATTTGTAACAGGTAAATTACAAAACTCATCTCAGCGCGCCTGGATGGCTCAGTTGGTGAAGCGTCTGACTTCAGCTCAGGTCATGATCTCACGGCTGGTGGGTTTGAGCCCCACGTCGGGCTCTGTGCTGACAGCTCAGAGCCTGGAGCCTGCTTCAGATCCTGTGCCTCTGTCTCTCTCTCTGCCCTTCCCCTGTTTGTGCTCTCTAAATCTGTCTCTCTCTCTCTCTCTCTCTCTCTCTCTCTCTCAAAAATAAACACTAAAAAACAAAACAAAAAACACCTCAGCCGTGCTTCTACTCTTTCATATGTAAACTGGTCAAACCATAACACAGCTCACATTCCTCACATGGAAGTTCCTGGAAGCAGGAATTTGACCAGTTTTGTTCCTTTGTACATCCTTACACATAAAGCAATACCTAGCACATGCAAAGAACTCATTAAATTGCTGTCAACTGAATAAAACTGGTTTTGTGCTCTTATTACAAAAGACTCTCTAGAAGCCTAAGGCATGCCTGTTTCGATTGCATCATCCCACCCCCCTTCATTGGTTCATAAATTTACCTTCTTGCGCTGTGCTTATATTCTCATCTAAAAGTCAAATTTAAAGTTTTGGATCAGAAAAATTATCTCTGAATTTAGGACCATTTTTATTTATTATTATTTTTTGCAACGTGATGCCTGTCTCCTTTTCATATATCTTAAAGTATTATACCTCCTTTTGTTATTATGGGAAAGTAGACATAACATAAAGGTTACTATTTAACCATGTTTAAAGTGTACAATTCAGTGCCATTAAGTACATTCACATTAGGCAACCATCATTACTATCCAGCTCCAGAATATACTTCCTTTTTAAAACTATGGCTCCTGGGGCGCCTGGGTGGCGCAGTCGGTTAAGCGTCCGACTTCAGCCAGGTCACGATCTCGCGGTCCGTGAGTTCGAGCCCCGCGTCCGGCTCTGGGCTGATGGCTCGGAGCCTGGAGCCTGTTTCCGATTCTGTGTCTCCCTCTCTCTCTGCCCCTCCCCCGTTCATGCTCTGTCTCTCTCTGTCCCAAAAATAAATAAACGTTGAAAAAAAAAATTTTAAATAAAAATAAAACTATGGCTCCTGGTATATATTCGTAAGTTCCTCTTATTAACAATAGTTAAGACAAATCAGAAATTGGCTAACTAGGCCAATAATAACCATCTTCCAATTTTTACAATCACTTCTGCAACAAATAGTCCCTCAAAATGGTCTGCTATTTGTTAGGCAAGAAGATGAAAGATATTTAAAAGTTAAGTCTTTCTGATCTCATGAGATTGGGAGTCATGTGTTTTGACACATATGTATCAGACCCTAATTGACTAGTCGATTATACATCTATCTGTAAACCTTTTAAATTTGAAGTCCTTCACAATCTAAGTGGAGTCTTCTAATCCTACAGACCCTATATAATGACAGCTTTGTTCTGGATCACAGTGTGGGGAATTTTAAGATCTACTCAGGAAAGCCCAATATACTTTTCTTTTTCAGTTTATATCTCTGAATTGTGCACAGTAATACAGAAAAAAAAAAAAAACCCAAATGTGTTTATATCCTATTTCTGCCTTATTGATACAAGAAGAGAAACACTGCCAGACACAACTTGAATGCTTGCCTTGGAAAATATTCTTCCACTGCTCAAGGTCTTGGATGAGAATGAGTTCTAAAATTCATAGCATTTATCTGCTGGTTTCCAAATATGCATTTCAAATGCCCTAAGCAAATCGAGGCAAACATCTTGACCAGGTAAAAAGAACCAATGTCATTGCGTGACATGCTCTTCTATGAAGAGACACTTTTAATATCCTCCAGAGAAGGAAAATGCCCACCACTTTATTAGATTTCGTGTTTATGAAATGGCCGCACAATAAACACACGCTATACTACAAAGAGAATCTTTCATTTCCTCTAGAGAAGGGCACTGCCACCATTTTAAATTTCACCTTTACTTAGCAATCCCACTTCCAATTGTTTGTGGCATTTTGTCAGGGGCTTTGCAAGGTGCAACTAAGGAATAAATCCTAGCCCAAAAGGGCAAGGTCACTTGTTTTCTTACTACATCATGAAGAACCTGTCTCAAGAATTGTTTTTCTTAATTTTTTAACGTTTATTTCTGAGAGACGGAGAGAGACAGAGATGGAGTGCAAGTGGGGGAGAGGCAGAGAGAGAAGGAGACACAGAATCCAAAGCAGGCTCCCAGCTCTAGGCTGTCAGCACAGAGACAAACATGGGGCTGGAACCCACGGACTGTCACGAGATCATGACCTGAGCCAAAGTCGGAGGCTTAACCAACTGAGCCACTCAGGCTCTCCAGCCCCAAGAATTTTTAAACAGAACTTATATTTCAACACATGAGGTGATTTACTTACAAGGGAGAATGTTCCTAAGAGAAGTACCCATTCAAAGTTCAGCAAATTGCATGGAACAGATTAGTAACCAAGGCAACAGAACTGAAATCCTAAGATTCCATGGAACGAGGGGTTCCAAACCAGGAACAGTTAATTCTATAATTCATCCTTTTGACGAAGATGAACTGAACACCAATCAGCTTATCAACTCAAGTGACTTTAAAAATTAAACACAAACAACCCCAAGGTTGTGTCTACTTTACAGTTAATGTTAAAATACCACAGGCAATAAAAGGACTTTACCACTGCAGTGTTTCTAATTTTCCACCCTCTGTGTGACTGCAGGGATATAGAGCAGGCATCTATTTACCTAATGACTATTACCTTTCAGCTATGAATCACCTTAAGAGAACTGTTATACTGTCTTCTCTAGGAAATAAGGTATTTGATTAAGAGAAAAGGACCGTGTAGCTATGTTCTACCAGTCAAATACGAACACTTTCCAAACTGTTTCAATGTTTAACCACTCGCTAGAAGCAGTGAATTTATTTTCACCTTTGCAAGAAAAATGCTTAACGCAGGAGTATTTGAGAGCTAAGCAGTGGGGTGAGGAGAGAACAGTAATAATTGGGCCAAAAATAAACAGTCTTTCTGGACAACAGTCTAATATAAAGACTACAGTGTAAACCTATTAAAGTTCTCTGGTTCCTGCAAAAGAAAACCATAACATAGTGGTGATATGAAACAAATTTCAAATCTATTTATGGAGCCTTCTCTAGAAGTCATTGGTGAGATAGAAAGGTATATGGGGCGGCGGGGGGGGCGCGAGGAAGGTGAATTCTTTTAATTCTACTCCCCTACTGAGAATGCTTCCAAGGTTCCCGTTGTTTTTTTATGGCTCCACGTAACTTAGATCTCATTAGGGCTGGTTTTCTCCCCCTTTTGCAGTTCTCTGGTCTCCAACTCCCTAAAGTAAACTAACATCTTACATCACTGAGGGGTACCCTCCACCGGATAGCAGGGAAGTTGAAACTTTAGCTTAGGATACACAAAGGCTAAACCCACAGGGGGTCTAAACCAACTACTGTCAGCGGTAAACAGACTCCATAAATCGAGATATAGAATTGGTTATGCCACAAGTTCAAGTGTAGCCACTCCAGAAAGTCAGGCACATGTACCCTGGAGAAGCCACACAGTTTCAGCATCATTCTGAGAATGAAGCTATACACAGCCAGGCCAAATGCTCATCGTGTTAAGAAATCTCAATTTGTGAAGAGTCACAGTCCAATAAAAGAAGAACTTTTGTTTTGTCAAAGGAATGCTCACTTCACATGGTTTTCTACAGTAGGCTTTATTTAAATGAAAGGCACACTACAGTTAAAATATGATTCATCTAATATAAACTCATTTTTCACATATACAACTTTTAAAAATAAGTTCATGGCCTAAGCAAGTCAAACTCAGATTGTAGAAATACTTTTCCCTTGACAAATTCCCCTAGACAAAAATAGATACCCAGCCAATAAAAACTATCCATCTTTCCATTTAAAAGAAGAAATCCAACCATGGTGTAAATGAATCATCCAGCAATAAATCTACTATTAGTGAAATAAGACTATGGTTTAAGAGCTGCTACTGTGTTTTAGACCCCAGTTGATTTAGTTCAGCAATATACATCTGAGAAGACACTGTGGACCATGGACTGGTTGTCCTGCCACAGCAAACTCAATCCATGATTATGTTGGTAAAAGTCATTTGAAGTTTCAGAAAGTAAGTAGAAGTTGAGCTGTCCCTTTGCGGCGGTAGGGAATGAGCATGGAAGTGAAATAGAGTGAGGGAGATACAGAGATTCAAGCAAAAAATAAAATGAATGCATTTTGTGAAAGGGAGAATGGCCAGAAGAGAATGGGGCCAGGAGATCATGCTGGAAAGTAGAGCTCAAATAAGATGGGAGAGTGCCAGCTGGTGAACAGCTTTTCTACTATTAAAAAAAAAAAAAAGAAAAAAAAAAAAGGCTAACCTATGGTCAGGTGCCTTGAGGCACAAGTTGAATTCTAGGCTTCAAGAGACACTATCATTTATCTGTTAAAGCCATTACTAAGTTAGACAATCAAGTCCACTGCCAAATTTTTAACTGAATGATTGTCTCCCCCCACAAAATTCGTATCAACCCAGAACCTGCGAATGTGATTTTATTTGAAAATAGGGTCTTTACAGATGTAAACAAGTAAGATGAGGTCATACTGGATTAGGGTGGACCCTAAGTCTAATATAACTGGTGTCCTTATAAGAGGAAAATTTGGACACAAACACAGAGGGAGAACATCATAAGACAACAGAGGCAGAGATTAGAGAAATGCATCTGCAGGCCACGAATTCAAGGATAGACAGCAGCCTCTAGAAGCTAGCTAGAAAGAGGCATGCAAGGATCCTCCCACAAAGCCTTCAGAGAGAGCATAGCCCTGTTGATGACCTTGATTTTAGACAACCAGCCTCCAGCACCGTAAATTTCTCTTGTTTTAAGCCATGCGGTTTGTGAAACATTGTTATGGCAGCCCTAGGAAACTAATGCAAGGAGTGAAGCTTTCTGAAATGATGATTTACAGAAATTATTCTGGCAGTGATGAACTGAAAGGAGAAGCTGAAACCAAAAGGACCAGTTAGAAGGACATTATAGTAATTCAGTCTTAGAAAACAAGAAGGATGTGGGCCAGGCTAGCAACAGAACAGGAAAAAAAGCCAAACTCTAGAGATGTCGAAGATGAACAACTGATAGTACACGGTGAAGAAGAGCCAGACACAAAGATGATTCCAAACTCAGACCCAGAAGAGTGGAGCCTCTGGCAGAAATGGACAGGCACAGGAGAAACAAATGAGTTTGCTATAAAGCGGACAAAAGGCAAATGGCAAGTTTCAGATAGATATGTTAGTGGAGACATGACATTTAACCGGTATTCTGTGGGCACCAAAAGAGTGGAACTGAATATTTAGGTGTCAGGACCTACAGAAAGAACTCTGGAAATCATAAATCTCAAAGTTAACAGGTGAAGCTCTGAATGGGGTAACCTTTCAAGTTGGTTATAAGCAGCATTGGCACCTAGAACAGAGTCCTTGAATATTGGGAGATACCTACAACAGATGGGAAAAGAGAGAAGGAAAGCCTGGTATATCCTTCTTCTCTCCTGGGAACAATTTTTCTGTCCTGTGAATATTGAATGGTAACTCACCCAATCACCTCTTATCGGCACTGGGCTTTTCTAAATGTATCAAGTCTCATGAACTTTTGCCTCTACTTCTAAGATTAATGCCTCTACGTCTATTATTCCATTAATGGAAATATATCAGCACAGGACAGACTCATTTATATTCAGTTATTATAAGTGAAGCAAAAATATGTAACTTATGATCAAATGGCTTATTTTCCTTTTCCTTTTTCAAAATTGGAAAAAGTAACCAAACATGTAAACCAATATCTGTTTACTCTACTTTAAAAGTTCTAGGGACGCCTGGGTGGTTCAGTCAGTTAAGCACCTGACTCTTGATTTTGGCTCAGGTCACGATCTCATGGTTCAGGAGTTTAAGCCCCGCATCAGGCTCTGCACTGACAGCATGGA
This sequence comes from Herpailurus yagouaroundi, assembly GCF_014898765.1. Taxonomy (NCBI): domain Eukaryota; kingdom Metazoa; phylum Chordata; class Mammalia; order Carnivora; family Felidae; genus Herpailurus; species Herpailurus yagouaroundi. The sequence continues at coordinate 15,544,501 of NW_024412429.1, forward strand.
GCGATCTTGTGATTCTCTCTCTCTCTCTCTCTCTCTCTCTCTCTCTTTCTCCCCCCTCCCTCTCTCCCTCTCCCTCACTCTCAAATTAAATAAATAAACATTTAAAAAAATAAAAGCTCTAAAAAATAGTAAACTTGGAAGGTCAACTGTAAAGGAAGCCTTAAAAATACTTCTGTAGGAAGCTGTTCAAGAAATGGAATTGAAACACCTGTGCAGCCATCTGTATAAAAACAATTTTGGAGCCACACCTCACAGTGTATACTGAAATGAATTCAAATGGATCAAAGATAGGAATATAAAAAGGGGAAACTATTAAAGTACGAGATTAAAACATTCTGCGGGTTAAAATTTTCTTAAAGGTATTTGCCAGGTAGATTCATGGAACTGTTAAAATTCTAAATCAACTTCAAAGCCAGAAGTTCAGTGAACCACTTGGGCAGGCAAAAGAGAGTAAATGATTAGCCAGGCCTACACCAGGTGAGCCAAACATTCCTCTTTAAATCAAAAGCTCCTTATTTCTGTTGCCTCAAAATTACAGGCACCCTTTCTTTTTAATACAATGTATAATAGTTTCCTAGGGCTGTCATACAAGGTACAAAAAAGGGGGTGTCTTAAAACAACAGAAATGTATTGCCTGACAGTCACAGAGGCTAGAGGTCAGAGACGAAGGTATCGGTAAGACCAGACTCTCTCTGAAGGCTCTAGGGGAGGACCCTTCCAGACCTCTTCTAGCTTCTGGTGTTTATTGGCATCTTTGTCATTCCTTGGCTTGGAGATGCATCGATCCAGTCACATGGCCATTCTTCTTCCTGTGTGCTTTATATCATCTTCCCTCTGTGCATGTCTATCTCTACATCCAACTTTCTCCTTTTTATGAGGACTGGGGCCCACCCCAATGACTTCATTTGAACTTGGAAGACCCTAATTGCAAATAAGATCACATTCTGAAGTACCAAGTGTTAGAATTGCAGCATATCTTTTGGGGGGAACACAATTCAACTCATTTCAACATACTTTAATAGTAATGTATCTAAATAGTTACAAAAACCTGGCATTCTAGAAGTAGCAGAGCCACAGGCCAACACTTCCTACAAGGTGGCTTGAGGACATCCAGCACCACACATCACCCAGCTCAAGATAAACATTCAGATTCTGAGGCCCTGACTCAGGCCCTGACTTACTTTTTTTTTAATTTGAGGGAGACAGTAAGCACATGCAAGAGCAGGAGAGAGAGGCAGAGGTAGGCAGAGAAAGAGAGAGAGAGAGAGAGAGAGAGAGAGAGAGAGAGAATCCCAAGCAGGCTCCGTGCTCAATGTGGAACCCAATGTGAAGCCCAATTTGGGGCTCAATCCCACAACCCTGGGATCATGACCTGAACCAAAATCAAGCGTGGGACGCCCAAGTGACTGAGCCACCCAGGAGCTCCCCGGAAAGGGATTTTAAAGGCTTAAAGCATCTGGGCTAACAAGCATCAATGGGGCATCAAAGTTTCACGTGAAAGACAAATCTAGTAAGCAGCTGCTGTCCTTGGGCTTCAACCAGAGCTCCCACAGGAGTAGTGAAAAGCTGTGCTGGGCTGACTTAGAAGTGGAACACTCCAAAGAAAGCCCTGCATTGCCAGACGAGAGGGGCTGCCACCATTCATGCTAGGGTAATTCCAACCCAGTCCTGAGGCTCTTCTTTATAGAATGGTTGCAAAACCTAAACTGCAAATGTTACTCTTAAACATATGCATTCGTCACCTCTCCAGGATGTCACCCATACTTGCATGTCATGTTATTGTTCATTACCATGCTATGCCAAAAGGGGCTGGAACGCTATGACAGCCTGAGAGCAGAGTCTACTGGGCTGATCACAGGTTGGGTATCAGAGTACTAGATAGGAAAGCCAAGTCCCTGGAATCCACAAGAACCTCCCATAATAGAATGTGTTCCTTGAAGATGCTCCCAGTTCCCACAGTGAGGTATTGTGCCCTCTCCTTGTCCTCTTGTCCCTACCCATTCTAAGTTTTCAATTACATACCCTACGTGAAACTAACTCGCTGCAGGCCAACTGATGCCTGTTAAAGTCCTCAGAACTCAAGCTCTGTACATTCCTCTGAATATTGATCCCTTACAAAAGAGAGCCTGGAAATGAATCTCACTAAGGCAGATGCTACAGAGATATTAGAACATCAGGTAGACTCTGAAGAGAGGCAAAAGAGAATAATAGCACAGCTCTAAATATCCTTCTTCTTTATGGAAAAATTGTGTTCTAACAGGGCTCAGAGATTTCTTAAAGTCAGAATTTTCAAAAAAAAAACACCCTTTATTCATTCATTTATTCATCCATTCAATAAGCATGCTTCATTGCTGATTTGAATGATGAGGATGAGTATTAGAGTCAGGGAAGCTAACGCCTGGATTCCTGGTGAACACAGGAGCAGAAGAAACCTTGAGCCCTGTAATGGTGAAGACAGCCACACACCATCAGAGACAACACAAGAAGCTTCTGAGAAACCTGGGCTTGTAGCTGGTGGGAGGCATGTCCAAAAAAAAAGTGTATCCTTTCTCCCCAGGGGTAAAACTGAGCAAGAATTCAAAGAAAAGTAGTGGGGAGTTGGGGCCCAGAAATAACTGGGGACTCATTTAGCACTGAGAAGCCAGGGACTGGGACAGGAAAGGGGAAGGAGAAAGGTTGCCTATATTGCCACCAAAAGAATGAGGAAGTGGTTAAGGTCGCATGTTTCCCATGAAACTGAGCTCGACTGTCATTTTCCCTTTATTTTTCTTCCTGGGCCAGCAGCTTTAGCACAATTTCCCAGATTTGTGCCCAGCGGTCAGTGAGACCGTCAGGCTTCTGGCTATCAGTTTTTAAAAGACAATAATAAGCTGAGGACTAGATGTTTATCTAAATATTCATTAAATAGATAGAACTAGAACTTGGAAGTATGAAATTACCCTTGAGATATTTATAATGACAGTGAATTCTGGAAAAGGTGTAATTTTTAATAAATCAAAGTAACAGTTACGTGATGCAATTCAAGCTTCCAGGGGAAAAAAAAATCAAATGTACTTCATTAGCACCGAAACTAAGAATCAGCCAGGCAATGATGCAGTTGGGTGTGATCCAGATATTAAAAACGTAACAACTTCACATTTTTGCCTTTTTTGACCTTCAGATAAACAATGTTGTACTTGTTAACAAGTTTTCACCATGTATAGAATAATAGTAAATTAAGATATAATAATCTAACCCTTTTAAAATTAAATCTCTACCCATGGATAGATTACATAAAGTGATTTTGTAAAGATTAACAAATTTCACAATGAACAATAAAGAGAAAAGCCTTTTCTACAGCGAGATATCAAAAAACAGGTATGTAACATGTGTTATAAAAAAGCATCCCTTGCCAGAGCTGAGCAGGTAGGTTTTATCATTCTTGCTGCAGTTGTTTTTAAAGTGTAAATGGAAAAAGATTAATTTCTTGATGTAAACTTTTGCTAGGTCTAATACAGATACTCTACAGATTGAAACCTACCAAAACTACATGATGCATTTTATCATAATGCTCTTCGTATCTTGAGTCTAAGTAAAGAAATGTATTATCAAGTCAAAAAAATATGCTCCAAATGCTAAGGAAAAGGAAAATTCAAGCTAAAATCACCAACATCTGAAAATTCTGACAATATTCTACTAGTAAAAAAAAAATTCTCAAACTACTAACATAGACAAATGAACTGATTATTTTTATTAAAATTCATCATGCAAAATGAAGTCAATTTTGGGGGGGGGGGTAGTTTTCCAAGATGGAGACATAGGAGATTCCTGAATTCACATGCTCCCATAGACATACCAAATCTCTAGCTACACAATTTCTTCTGAAAGACATCCAGAAACTAGCTGAATGATTCCTACACAGTGGGGAAATGAAAAAATACTTACATCAATATACACCCCTGGTACAATGACACACAATCAAGAGGGAACTCCAAACTCTCAGTTTCTCTCTGAGGAGCAAAGATTTGGACCCAACATATAGCACTCCAGTTTTTAAAACTTTCACCTAAGGGGAGAGCCACCAAAACAGGCAGTGAAATACATGAGAAATATAAGACTATAGAAAACAAAGAAACTTCTTATGGGCTCACAAGATTACTGTCCATCTTCCCAAGTTTCATCACAGAAGTGAACATCTCCCAGTCTTTGTCTGATAGAGATCTATTTGCATATTTTAAGACCTGCTCCAAAATCACCTGCTCCAAAAATCACCTATCTCTCTCTAAAAGGAGCTTGTACATACATCTGGCATCCCAACTTTTTTGGCTGCCATCCAGGGAACTCATCCTTTGATCACCTGGTTCTATTGATCAGAAGAGCTTGTGTTTGCCAATCCCATAGACCTATAGCAAACAATTCCTAAGGCACTATCTCCGAGGCACAGCACAGAGGGAGCAAACAGACACTCTCATATCCCAGTATTTCCCTGAAAGAGATATATCTGTATCCTTTAAAAGCTGTTACCTGAGGATCCAGCTACCAATCAGCCTGAATCTAGGTGTTCAGCAAGATCCTCCCCTTTGGGATACTGACAGGACTTGGCATACCCTCAACTCTTGGGAACCACTGAGAAGAAAGAAGGCTGCCTAGGCAATCATAATAGTTTGAGAGACAACCAAGAGCTCAGGATAGGATGAACAATAAAGTTTGTCCCCTACTCCATCAAGACTAGGAAAGGGGGTTATTTTATCTAATGCACAGGAACCAACACAGAATCAAGTAAACTGAAGAAACAGAGGAATAGGTTCCAAACAAAAGAAATAAGATAAAATTACAGAAACAGACTAGCAAAGTGGAAGTAAGTGCTTTACCTAATAAAGAGTCTAAAATAATGATCACGAAGATGCTCACCAGAGTGAGGAGAACAATACATGAACAAAGTGGGAATTTCAACAAAGAGACAGGAAATACGAAAAAATACCAAACAAAGGGGCGCCTGGGTGGCTCAGTTGGTTAAGTGTCTGACACTTGATATTGGCTCAAGTCATGATCTCACAGTTGTAAGATCGAGCCCGCACTGGGCTCCACACTGAGAGTGGGGCCTGCTTGGGATTCTCTCTGTCCCTCTCCCTCCCTCTCTCTGTCCCTCTCTCACACACACATGTGCTCTCTCTCTCTCAAAATAAATAAATTTTTTTTAATTTTTTTTCAACGTTTATTTATTTTTGGGACAGAGAGAGACAGAGCATGAACAGGGGAGGGTCAGAGAGAGAGGGAGACACAGAATCGGAAACAGGCTCCAGGCTCTGAGCCATCAGCCCAGAGCCTGACGCGGGGCTCGAACTCACGGACCGCGAGATCGTGACCTGGCTGAAGTCGGACGCTTAACCGACTGCGCCACCCAGGCGCCCCAAAATAAATAAATTTTTTAAAAAAGAAAATACCAAACAAAAATCACAGAACTAAAGAGTACAATAATTGCACTGAAAAATTTAATGGAGGGGTTCAACATCAGACTAGATCAAGCTGAAGAAAGGATCAACAAACTCAAAGACAGAAGAGAGGAATTCATCCGATCAGAGAAATGAAAAGGAAAAAGAATGAAAAAGAGTAATGATAGTTTGAGGGACTTATAGGACAACATCAAGAAAACCAGCATTCACATTATAAGGGGTCTCAGGAGAAAAAAGAATGAAAGGGACAGAAAGCTCATTCAAAGAAATCATGGCTGCAAACTTCCCTAATCTGGAGAAAGAAAGAGACATCCAGATCCAGGAAGCCCAAAGAGCTGTAACAAAGATGAACCCAAAGAAACCCACACCCAAGACACATTAAAATTAAAGTATCAACAATTAAAGACAGGAAGACAATCTTAAAAGCAGTAAAAGAAAAACAACTTGTTACACAAGGCTATCACCAAGTAAGGACATCAGTTGGTAACACTATCAGCACATTTTATAGCAAAAACTTTACAGGTCAAAAGACTGTCAAAATATACTCAAGTGCTGAAAGAAAAAAAACCATCAACCAATAATACTCTACCCAGCAAAGTTGTCCTTCAGAATTTTGAGGGAGAGGTCAAGAGTTTATCAGAAACAAAAGCTGAAGGAGTTCATCACCACTAGCCCAGCCTTACAAGAAATGTCAAAGGTACTTTTTCATGCTATAATAAAAGGATCCCAATTAGTAATAGGAAAACATATTAAAGTATATGGGGTGCCTGGGTGCCTCATTCGGTTAAGCATCTGACTTTGGCTCAGGTCATGATCTCATGGTTCATGAGTTCAAGCCCCACATCAGGCTTTGCTCTGACAGTGCACAGCCTGATTGGGATTCTCTCTCCCTCTCTCTTCCCCTTCTCCACTTGTATGCATGCTCTCTCTCTCTCTCTGAGTGAATAAACAAAAAAAAAAAAAAGAAAGCATAAATTTCAATAGTTAGGCAAATATAGAGTTAAATTCAAAATACTCTAAAGTTATGGTGATGCATAAATCATTTATAAATCCAGTAGGAAGGTTAAAAGACAAAAGTAATAAAAATAATTGGGGCACCTGAGCAGTTCAGTCAGTTAAGTGCCTGACTCTTGGTTTCAGGTCTGGTCATAATCCCAGGGTCATGAGACTGAGCCTGCATTGGGCTCCATGTTTGAGGTGGAGTCTGCTTAAGATTCCCTCTCTCCCTCTCCTTCATCCTCTCATGTTGTCTCTCTCTCTCCCTCAAAGAAGAATAATTATAATTATAATAGTTTGTAATGGATACACAAGGTAAAAAGATGTAAATTATGACATCAAACATAAAACATGGGCGAAGAGCAAAAACTAGAACTTTAAAATATGTTCAAACTTAACTGGTCAAAAATCACCAATATATGTTATAAATATAAGTTGTTACATGTAAGCATAATGGTAGCTACAAAGCAAATGCCTACAGGAGATAAACAAAAGATAATAAGAAAGGAATCTAAGAAAACCACTGTGAAAGTCATCAAACCACAAAGGAAGAAAGCAAGAAAAGAAAAAAAAAAAAAAGAGGAACTACAAAACAACCAGAAAACAATTAACAGAATAGCAACAAGTACACACCTATAAATAATTCTTTAAATGTAAATTAACTAAATCCTCCAATCGAAAGACATGGAGAGATTGAATGAATAATAATAAAAAAAAAAAGACCCAACTATATGCTGCCTACAACAGACTCACATCAGGTTTAAGGACACAAACCGACTGAAAGTGAAAGGATAGAAAAATATACTCCATGCTAATGGAAAGCAAAGAAAGAAGGCATAGTAATACAAGATAAAATTCAAGAATTTAATTAAAGACTGTAATGAGACAAAAAATCATTATATAATGAAACAGAGGTCAATCCGACAAGAGGGTAAAGCACTGCTTTCTTTTTTTTAATATTTATTTATTCATTTATTTTGAGAGAAAGAGTATGAGTGGGGAAAGGGGCAAAGAGAGTGAGAGACTCCCAAGCAGGCTCCGTGCTGTCAGTGCAGAGCCCAATGTGGGGCTCGATCTCACGAACTGTGAGATCATGACCTAAGCTGAAGTCAAGAGTTGGATGCTAAACCAAGTGAGCCACCCAGGTTCCCTGAAGGTAAAGCATTTGTAAATATTTATGCTCCCAACAATAGGGCACCTAAATACATAAAACAAACATTTAACAGACCTTAAAAGAGAAATAGACAGCAATACAAGAATAATAGAGGACTTCAATACCCCATTTTCAACAATGGATAGACCATCCAGACCAAAAAGTCAGTAACAAACATTGAGCTTAACACACTAGACTTAATGTGAATGATAGTTCATGGTCATGGATTGGAAAAAATAATACTATTAAAATGTCTATACTACCCAAAGCAACAATATACAGATCCACTGTAATCTCTATCAAAATTCCAGTTAGATTTTTCACAGAAATAGAAAAAGAAATCCTAAAATTCCTATGGAAACATGAAGACCCTGAATAGTCAAAACAATTGTAATAAAGAAGAACAAAGCTGGAGGCATAAGCATCACACTTCCTTATTTTAGACTATATTACAAAGCTATAGTAATCAAAAGAGTATGGGATTAACATAAAAACACTGACACGGAACAATGGTACAGAATAGAAAACCCAGAAATAAACCCAAGCATATATGGTCAATTGATTTATAACAAAAGAACTAAGAATATAAAATGAGGAAAAGATAGTCTCTTCAATAAAAGGTGATGGGAAACTGGATAGCCACATACACAAAAATGAAATTGGATCACTATCTTACACCATACACAAAAATCAATTCAAAATGGATAAAGGACTTGAAAGTAATACCTGCAACCATAGAACTCGTAGAAGAAAACATAAGAGAAAGAGCTCCCTGACATCAATCTTGGCAATGCTTTTTTTTTTTTTTTTTTTTTGGATTTGACACCAGTCAGCTTTTGATTTACAACAGCTGTATTTTAATAGTACACACACACACACACACACACACACACACAATTTCATTTCTGCTTTTATAATTCCTTTTTGTTTTTTAACCATCAAGTAATAAGATATAGTTTGGTCCAAGAGTTTGAAATCATTCAGGTCTTTTAAACTAATATGATCAAGTGGTTTTGCTATACATCTCATTATTATAAATTTGTTTAGTTCTGGGTTTAGCAATGGGATAGCTAAACATGGATATATTTTCTTTCCCTTGATTTATGTCTCCATTTCATTCCGAAATTTGGAAGATTATTGCCATGAATTCTTCATTTACTGATGATGTATTTGAACTTCATTCCAGCTATTTCACATGCCCTTCAAGTATTATAAAAATGTCATGATGGAAATCTACTGATAAGTATGAAAAAATATATACTTGAGTTCAACAGTGCTCTGGAATTAATAGTGACAAGACCTCAAGAGGGAAAATATATGCTTATAGGACAATAAAACTTAACAGCAACCAAGAGTTGGCTCTCAGGTATATGGCTATTATTTGTTTTTTGTTTTTTCTCTTCTCCCAAAGTATTCTTTAAAAAGGCAATAACAAATATAAAGAAAAAATTTATTACCACATTTAGATTCTATTTAGATTCTAGTTATTACCACACTTAGATTCTATTAATTGTTTATCATAGATCTGCTTCACATGAGGATGCGAAGCTAGGCTGGTGCTCAATAAAACTCTTAATTTCAAAGATGGCCAAGACTTTTTATTTGCCAGTTGGACTGACCCTAAAAATCTAAATATGCCTGTCAATCTCCATGTTTCCATTTAACGCAATCTCTACCACCTACATGGATGCCCTCTATCAAGTTGCAATCAAACATTGCTGCCTCCTTATTCAAAGAGGTTGCCAACTTATTCAAAGTTTACATGTTAATGGATGCAAATACACAAAATCGTCTCTAAGGTCAGACATTTGTCCACTTGGTCTACAATCGGTGAACTTTGCAATACAAGTACAAAGCTCCACATTTATTTAGTTTAATAAAAAAAAATCCCACGCTTCATAGGTAACAATTAATTTCTCATATTAAAAGAAACCAAATGAGACGATCTCTGCCTAAAACCACTACTCATTTGATCTATAAGCCCAGAAAAAAAGATGTAACTTCCTCTTGCCTTGGTTCATCTATGTTAGCTCCTGAATGGATATGTTGGGGCATGGAGGAGGTCATTTTCTAGTCTTGTTTCCATAATAACTAGAATTCTTCTCCCTGAACAACAAGAGCAACAGTCAAGTCTTGCAGGAACACCAGTTCTGACAATCAACTGAAGGACCAAGTGTCACTTCAGCCAGTGTATCTTTCTACCAGCTCCTCTCAGGGATGCGAACCTATTTTATTTTTCTTTTGTATTACCTTTCTCCTAAAATATTAAGGACAGTGGAGTACATAATTGGCATTCAGTCAAGACACCCATTATTATTTTAGCCCACTAACATCTTAAAAGTTTTTAAAAGGTAAAACTATTTATGAGTACCTGAGGTATATTGAACAAAAGTCATCAATATTACAAATTTGTAGTACCTGGATCACTTTATGTTAAACATTTCTGACAGCGTGAAGACATAATATTACATGCATTTATTATGTAGTGTCCTTCCCAGAATTTTTAGTTAAATATAAATAATGTCAAGTTAAAGACTTTAATCTTCTAGATTTTGATTTTAAAACATTGTTTCCTAACTTCCAGGAGAATTACAGTGTGTTGATAGTGAAAATTAACAAATTGGATGTAACCTTGAAACCAGTCAGATAGCAAGCTGTGGTGTCCCACCACTCCTCCCATGACAGCTCAACCAGTTGGTGAGTAGTTTCAACTCCTAAAATAAATGTTGAGCTTAGTGTTCTTACCTGGCACCCTCTTTGCCCAGTTGATCATGTGAACCAGCTCCCTGTCAGCAAGGTTGGTCAGCAAGCCCATCATCGAAGCCTCACTGAAGGGTCTGGAAGGATCGTAGTCGGAATAGATTATGGGGGGCTCAGCCTCCAACAAGGCACTGACCATCTGATCGGCTGTCAGGGACAAGGCTGGACTGTTCTTCTTAGTATGCTTAATCAAGAGAGGGCTTGGCCAAAGGTTGGAAGCCCTCACATCTCCGGAAGACCCCACTTCATTCCTGCCCTCCCCCTCATCTCTCTGGCGCTTGTGTTTCAACATTCTTCCTCCTCTTCGGTCTTTCCGTATTCCTGGGAACACAGAAAAAAAAATACCCAGTTTATTTTTTTCTCATGTAAACTTTCACACTAAAACCGACTTCCATGCTAATAGCCTTTCTTTTATTTACATAGATATTTTGAGGCACAAATTTGCTAGTAGGTGTTCAACAAGCAGCTGCCTAAGAGGAAAAAAAAAAAAAAAAGGCTTTGATTTGTAGCATTCTCCAATTCCATGGTGTAAATACTCCCACCATGGCAAATTTCAAGCTACTTGTCTGAACTGGAGCGGCTTACAAAACTCCTGAAAAGTTAACAGTAGAATTTTGTGAGCCAACACAAGTTGGATCTGACAAACTGTGTGTGTGTGTGTGTGTGTGTGTGTGTGTGTGTGTGTGTGTGTAACAGATACTACAAAAAGAACAAAATCATAATGATTAGTTATTCTTCAAATACGGCTTACCATCAAAGACAGCTTCTGCTATGAATATTCTTTTAACAGTAAATTTAAAGGGCACTGAGAAAAGCACTTTGTAACCATCCTATCGTCCAAGTAGGTCTCTTACTGGAAGACACGGGAGGAGAGTGACGTATCTGAAATGTATCTGACAGCCTCAGGATCCCACAGGTCCTCAGCGAGTCTTTGTTGCTAAGCTGCACCTGATCACCTCAGTACTTCACCTAAGACCTTCAAGTAGTTTACTTGGTTCTTAGATTTTCACAAATGTATTTCTCTTCCCCTAATAGAAAAGCTTTAAAATAGCTGAAAATAATTTTCCCCCCAAAGGTTTACCCAGCTGTGGTTCTCACTAACTAAATTATAAACAGAAGGAGAATCCAGTCTCTTGCAATGATTCTTTGTGGTCCCATCTCGGCATCTTAACCTGGAAAAGGCCATGCTGTGGCACTGAAATGTATCAGCAGAAACAAATATCTTACAAAGACAAAAATTAACACAAGCTTCTGTAGTTTCAAAACTGGCCGCATCAAAAGAAATGTTCATCTCTCCAAAATAAGCTGGACAGCAACATTTTTTAGGTTTGTATGAAAAAAATAATTTTGGTAAAAAGCTAATACAATTATTTTTAATATTAAATACATGAGCAGTACACACTCTTTATAATATATTACCTTTTCTCTCATAACAAATGAATAACTAATATCAGAAACTTGTTCTATTCTGTTCTAATTTATCAAGGAATTTGGACAAATATGTGGCTGTGAATCTTTTATGTGTAACTTTTTAAAATTTTTTTCATAAATATTTTTAAGTGTTTATTTTTGAGAGAGAGGAGAGACAGAGAGAGAGAGTGAGTGGGGTAGGAGCAGAGAGAGAAGGAGACACAGAATCCAAAGCAGGATCCAGGCTCCGAGCTGTCAGCACAGAGCCCGATGTGGAGCTCAAACCCATGAACCGTAAGATCATGACCTGAGCCAAAGTCGGACACTTAACCGACTGAGCTACCCAGGAGCCCCTTATGTGTAACTTTTATTCTTATAGGTCTAGATTATATACATTAGACAACGCCCTCAAAATATAATGAAGTCACAGACCCTTCCTATTTGTTCAGTATTAAAATAAGCATTTCTCAGAACTCTTGTAATAAGTAATAAAAATAAAGATTATTATCACTAATACATACCCAGTACTTACTCACCATGTATCTTAAGCACTTTATATACACTTTACATGAAAGCACTTTACAATTAATTTAACCCTCACCATAATCTCATAAGGTTAATATTGGGAAACATCTATGTAGAAAGGTTAATGAACTTGTCCAAGACCATTCTCAACCAAGTATGATTCGAGATCCTGGCCCTAAAATGAAGAAGTTTCTCCAGTTAACAGTTTTAGAATTTTACCAATTATCGACAAAGTTGACAAATTCATGAATATCCAGAAGTAAAATAAGTTGGATGAGAACAGTTGTATTTGACCAGCCATTGTCCTTAGGCCTTTCAACCAGTTCATTGCCAGATATGCTCATGAGATAAGAGTATCTAGATTAAGAAAGATGATTCACTCTACTCTCAGGTCATCAGTGCATACCCGGAGTTATCACACCCATGGCTGAATACTGCATATATAAGCAAAATAGACTTATTTAGATTGGAGTAACTAGAATGGTGGGGAGGTGTGAAATCTTGTCACACAGAGATCAACTGAGGAACAAAGAGTGGTTAGTGTAGAGAAAAGAAGATTTAGAGGAAACATGAGTGTCTTCCTATAAAGATGGTGTTATAGTCTGAAAGCTTGTGTCCCCTGAAATTCATATGTTGAAATCAAAGTGGTGGTACTTGGAGGTGGGGCCTTTGGTAGGTAGTTATGTCATGGGAGTACAGTCCTCATAAGTGGATGAATGGCCTCATAAGAGGCCAGGGAGCTAGTATGAGCTTGCTCTCTCTACTATGTGAGGATACGAGATATCTGTGAGCTATCTGCAAGCCAGGAAGCAGACTCTATTCAGACACCAGATCTGCGGCACCTTGACTTTGGACTTCCCAAACTCCAGAACTTTGAAAAACAAATGTTTGTTGTTTAAGCCATGAAGTCTTTGTCATTTCTGTTATAGCAGCCCACACTACCTGGGAGATGGGTTTGATTTGCTCTTCTGTGTTTCTTCTGTAACACCGAAGAAATATGTGGAAACTGTAAGTAGAGTTCAAAATAAGGAGGCAGTTTGCAATAGTCAAATCAGACAAAAAAGGTAGAATCTGCTGCCATAGGAAATGCTACATTGGATCACTAGAAGCTTCCAATAATAGCTAGCTGAAGACTTAAAAAAATTTTTTTAATGTTTATTTATTTTTGAGAAACAGAGAGACAGGGTGTGAGCAGGGGAAAGGCAGAGAGAGAGGGAGACACGGAATCTGAAGCAAGCTCCAGACCCTGAGCTGTTAGCGCAAAGCCCAACACGGTGCTCCAACTCACGAACTGTGAGATCATGACCTGATCCGAAGTCGGATACTTAACCAACTGAACTACCTAGGCGCCCCTAGTGAAGACTTTATGGAAATGTTACTGAAGGGATTAATTATTGAGTGAGCATTTGCACTAGGTGACCTTCAATATACCTTCTCAAGACCATATGACTCCATTTGGAATGAAAGACCAGTAGCCTTGGAATGAAAAACGGGGGGTGGGGGGAGAAATCGAAAGCAAAAATTCCTTTAGAATCACATTTCTCGGGAAATTTTGAGGTCAGAATTTTGAAAGGATGAATTCTGATTGGTGTTTTACCTACTCTGGGTGGGCACTGGGGTAAAAATACTGCATTGTTTTTCAGTCATTAGTATATTATTCGAATATTTTTTATTTCTCTATAACTTTAGAAGGAGATTGGGAACGTGAATAGATCTTATAGGAAATCTACAACAGCAAAGAAAAATTTTTAATATCAGATCTATGTGGAAAGATAAAAGCAAGGGATTTGACTAACGGGAAAAAATGGTTAAAGATGATACTGTTTTTCCTTAGATGAAATCAGGAGTTATCTGATCACAACTACACATATGCATTTTACTTTTTAAAGTCTATGCTTTTTATTATAAATGTAATTTATTTTTTAAAGATTGCAAAAGTAAAGACAACTAGACATAAAGTTAACAAAACAAAACATAGTATTACTACCCACTTTAAAAGGCCCTAGCAGTCTTAATACTGATATATGATTTCCAGAAAAAGGATTTTAGACTCAATTCAGGTACTAGTAGCAGCAGTTATCAAATTTATCAAAGCCTTTATTCATTTGGTAAAAAAAATTGTTCACTATTTATAAGGTATATTCACAGATGATACAGTGATAAACAAAGACAGATTATGTTACCCTCCAGCTTGGAAGGAGAAAGACATCAATTTAGAGTATTCATTGGATGAATGAATGAATGAATGAATGAATGAATGAATGAACTGCCCAAAACACAATGGAAGGGAGGAGATGAATAAAGGAGGAGGAGACAAAGCTTCTGTAAGGGAGGGAGTTACATTTAAGCCAACTCGTGAAATTTCCTTTCTCGGAGAAATTTAGGCGTAGTCTACTCAGAGTGAGTTGAGTCTCACAAACACATGATCCAGGATGTTGAACCCAAGACAAAAATGGCCCCAAGTTTGGCATGTAGAACAATAAGACACAACTGGAGAGATCAAAGAGAGAGTTGAATATTTATGAAATCATCAAATAGTCAAATAGGGAACGATTGATTCAATTAGCACTAACAAATATTTTCTCTAATGTATCCCTAAGTGCACTATATTAAATGCCAAAGTCCCTACAAAGTGTACAGATAGAACAAAAATAGAAAATTGTGCCTATTATGTGGCCAACTACATGTGGTAGGATCCTAAGGCACAGCTCAATGAGGAAGGCATCTTTTTCCACTTATAAGTAGTAATTGTCACATTACCAGTGACATACCAATGTCATTTACCAGTGACAATATTACACAAATATTTTATAGTACTTCAAAAAAATCAAACTGGAATTGAGTGGAAGAAGGTAAAAAAAAATGACCCAAATCCTACTTCTCTTTTAACCTAGGTTAAATAAGAATTGCAGGTCAGAACCAATGATTACAGGCTGTGTTGCTATGGCACAGGCAGCCAGTTCTTAATTATACACAGTGATGGGGCATAGGAGTGGCATGCATAATTGAAATCCAAAGTAAAATTAAAACCTCTATGCTCCCCACCAAGACATTTTCCAGAATTATTTGGAGAGCAGCAACCTAGATTGATATGTATTTTACTTAAGCTGGCTTCCCTCTGTCGAACTTATTTTAACTATCAGTGAAAAAGACCAAAAGAACAAAAATAAGTTCACAAAGCAGAGGGATAAAAACGATTAGCTTCGATCATGCAAATATTAAACAGGTTGGCTCTTAACAGTCAAGACATTTATCTTGTGCATTATCTTATACAACAAATAGCATTTTAGCTTGTAATGCCATAGAAACAAGATGTAGTGTCATTCAGTACACAAACGTGTCCTTTTCCAGAATGACCAAGTAAAATATTCAGCAGTACAGTACAAATGTCCTGCAATGGATATACTAATATACACAAATTAGCCTTCATGTTGTGGAACTGATTAGACAATACTTACATCAAAGCAAATTTCTCTACACTCCCTTTTTAAAATGTTAAGCTTGCAATAATTCAAGGATTACCCACTGGTTTCATATAAGGGATCAAGAAAATCAATGATCTCTCCATCAAGCAAGCCTACCATGAACTGTGAAATGCCACCAGTGTGAATTTTATCCCCTGGGGTTAAGCCTTCTCTAAAATGCTTGTCACACTGTTGTAAGTATTTAGAAAGTCTGGGTATAGAACTTCCACTTAGCAGCACTCAAAGTGAATTTGAGTTATTCTAATCCACTAGGAAGTGTTAACATAAGGGAATTTGTTAAATTAAGGAACACAGGCATGGGAATAAAAGGGAGAAAGAAGGTGCATGGGGCTCTCTCTAGGTTAAGGTGAGTAGTAAGGAATCTCTTCCAAGGCTGCCTGGGATTGGAGAGGTTGCAAGGCAGCTCAGGGGCTCAGTTCTGCAAGGAGAAAGGGTCTGAAGACGTATCAGTTGCTTAAACAATTATATTCTGGCCCTAAAATAAAAACCTCTGTCCTAATGTATCACACTAGATAGTCTGAAAGATCACTTCTAATTACTCTGGAGTTCTAGTCAATCGTTCTTTCTTTTTCATTCTTTAAATTCTTTGGCTTGACCATTACATCACAAGAAAAATTAATATGTTATCTGACTACTCACTAAAGAATTCATTAGATTGTTTGCTTCAGGTGCATTCTCCTTTTAAATTTTTCTTTTCCCTAAATGATCTTTTTTCTTAATACCCTGTGCCTCTACAAAAAGCTAGTATAACTTTAGTAATTTTTGCATTTCCCTAAGACTACTTTAATGTATCATTAAATATTTCAAACATTTGCATAATCACTTCTCTTTTGTTTCTCAATAATTTCACATTATTCATGAGATATTAAAAAGCCAGACAAAGAAACACACTAAAAGCTTTTTAATTCAATATATTGAGGAAAACAGAAGTGCTAATTAGTTAAGAATTAAATAAAGGTAAGAGCTAATAAGCTAAGAGCTAATAAACTTGCTCCAGAGAAATTCCCCTGCATCAGTTCTAATGCTTTATCTTCAAATACTAGAAATGAATCCTATAAAGTAGGAGCTGTTACAGTCTCCCATCTAACAGAAGAAATTAGCTTACAGTAACTAGCATGCCATAGGTCACACCAAGAGCAGCTCAGAGATTTGCACTTAAGTAAAGTATGTAATTGTAAATTATTATCAATATTGTCATAGTCTCTCAGTGTACAAAGTCAAGGGACTATGAGTTATCCCATTCTTTTAGAGCTACTTAATGTTCTTTCCCCCGCTTCTTTCACATCCAACAAAACACTACCACCTAGCATTCCCTCATGTATTTCTTCCTTGAGTCTCTTCCTTTCTGTCTTCACTGCCACCATCTGAGCTCAAACTCCTATCTCTTCTTGCCCAAATCAATGCAGCAGCTCCTAATTCGTTTCCTTGCCTACCTCAATCTCCCTTCTAATCCAATTAACTGGTAATTGATTAATCTCCATTACACCCTTATTTCATCCTGTTACTGTCTGTCTAAATCCCTCAAAGACTTCCTTAGCTTACAACAGTTTAACTATGTGCTAAAGACTTAGCAGTTCTGGGGAAGTATCAGAGGTAATGTGGTTGGGACTTCTGGTCACCCCATTCTTCCCATTTGTCTAAAGAAGCTATGTGAGTGTGTGTGTGTATGTTGCGTTAGGATTAGAAGAATAATTTATGTCTAAGAGGGTTTACTGTTTTATTTTACATTTAAAAAGCCACTGACCTACTGAATAAAATCAAACATTGCACTGAGACTCGTGAATTTCCACAAATAACCCCAAAGTACTTTTTAAGTCTATTTTTACAATTTCCCTCCACAAACCTTCATTTTTATAAAACAGGGTTGGACCTGTACCACTTTTTACAATACTTTCCAACATCACTATCTTTGCTCTTTCCACTCTCTTTTTTTTTTTTTTAAACATTTATTTATTTTTGAGACAGAGAGAGAGCATGAACAGGGGAGGGTCAGAGAAAGAGGGAGACACAGAATCTGAAACAGGCTCTAGGCTCTGAGCTGTCAGCACAGAGCCCAACGTGGGGCCCGAGCCCACGGACCACGAGATCATGACCTGAGCCGAAGTCGGACGCTTAACCGACTGAGCCACCCAGGCGCCCCTCTTTCCACTCTCTTATACTGGCCTCCAAAACCCAAGTAAGACCTCATTTCATCTGGGAACAACCAAGATGTCCTTCATAAATGACGGAATAAACAAAACAATGGTACATCCATACACCTGAATAATATTCAATGATTAAAAGAAATAAGCTATCAAACCACGAAAAGATAGGGATGAAACTTAAGTGTATGTTGCTAAGTAGCCACTCTGAAAAAGTTATATACTATATATGATTCCAATTATAGGGCATTCTAGAAAAGACAAAACTATAAAGATACTAAACAGATCAGAGGTTGCCAGGGGTTGAAGATAGGAGGGAGAGGTCAAATGGGTGAAGCACAGGAGATTTTACAAGGTAGAGAAATTACTCTATGTTACAGTAATAGAAACTATTTTATAGTAGTACGTTATCACAATGATGAATATAAGACCTTAAATATTTTCCAAAACTATAAAACTTTATAGGGCAAAGAATAAGCCTAATATTTGCAAATGTTAAAAATCATTTAGGAAAGCAGAGGATTCTGGGATGAAATGAAGAATGTTACAAAAGAATCCAAATATACGGAACAATTTCACTGAAGGAGATAAAGAAATAAGGTGCTAACTTAAGTAATTCATAAAGAGTGGAATCTGTAAGACTAAAAAGGAACTGGACAAAAACACTGTTCTCCAGTTGATGGATTGCTAACAACTGTGAAACCACTATATAGTATAATAGAATTAAATGATTAAGTAAATGAATGGCAGATGGGGGAGCCATGTTTCACACTTTTGGAGGAGAAAGCAATAGATATGTAAGAGGGGACTAGAATAATCCATGCTATAATGGTTACAGTTGGAGACACCAGTATATATTCATGTTTACCTTAACATAGATACAGATGGTTATATATAAAAATGTTATAGACATGCATATATGGATGGGCTAATATACACACATATATCTCCTTGCATAGTCAGCTTAGAGGACCTACAGGTAACAATATCCCAGTAACAGCAAGTATATCTACTACCCAGATCTTGGCTTACAATGAGAGAACCATCATTCCGTTAAAAAAAATGGCTGATTCTCGGGCTGAGGCAAGAAACACACTAAGAAGAGTCTGAACCATCTTGTAGTGACAGAAAGCAAGAAAGTGCTCCACAACAAAATCCTGCAATGATAAGTGTACATCAAAGAAAAACACTAGCCAACTGAAAGAGCTGCCCATGTCAAACCTGGAACAATATGAGCAACAAAATAAATACAACAGTGTGAGATTATGCCCCAAAATATAAACATCCATGAGTCTAAACTTATTCAAAAAATGACTGAATAAATAAATTAATGGGGAAAAAAAAACCTGGCAATCCCAAATAATTTAGGTAAATACTCCACCCTTGAGGCAGAGGAGCATAACTCCCCACTCCTTAAGTATGAGTTCACATAGTGACTTCCTTCCAAAAAGGACTGTATGGAAAGGGAAAAGAAGAGTAACTTAACAGTACAGACACCTGACAAATCCTGCCTCAAGTCAGGTGACCAAGGTTAACATCCACAGCAATAACTCATATTGATAGTATAACCCTTGATATGATGCGATGACAATGCCAGTTTACCACTGTGCCTCCCTCCTAAAAACACATTCTCCCTAGTCTAACCATGAGAAAATATAAGACAAATCCAAATTGAGAGACATTCTACAAAATATCTGACCAGAAATCCTCAAAACATATAATGTAAGATACTACCAGTAGAGGAAACTGGGTATGGGGTACTCACGAACTCTCTGTACTATCTTGGCAATAATTCTGTAAATCTAAAACTAACCTAAAATAAGAAGTTTATTTTTAAAATCAAGAACAGGGGCGCCTGGGGGGCTCAGTCGGTTAAGCGTCCGACTTCGGCTCAGGTCACAATCTCACAGTCCGTGAGTTCGAGCCCCGCGTCGGGCTCTGTGCTGACAGCTCAGAGCCTGGAGCCTTCTTCGGATTCTGTGTCTCCCCCTCTCTCTGAACCTCCTCCGTTCATGCTCTGTCTCTCTCTTGTCTCAAAAATAAATAAACATTAAAAAAAATTTTTTTAATAAATAAATAAATAAATAAAATCAAGAACAAAATAGTGATCAAGAAATTCTTTTAGCTAATATGAAAATAAATTTTATGCTGTCCCTTCATTGTTTGGAATAACTAGTCAATAACTGGTCACTGCCTTTCATGCTGCTATGTTGAAGAAGACTTTCTGAATCATCCTACCTGAGAATCTGAGTCAAAATATAATTCTAGAGGCACCTGGCTGGCTCAGTCGGTTAAGTGTCTGATTCTTGATTTCAGCTCAGGCCATGATCTCATGACCTGTGAGATCCCCATGTTGGGATCTGTGCTGACAGCATGAAGCCTGCTTGGAATCCTCTCTCTCCTCTCTCTGCCTCTCCCCCTCTCACTTGCACATGCACGTGCTCTCTCTCACTCTCTCTCCCTCAAAATAAATAAACATTATATATATATACATATTACATATATATAATTATAGATTTATAGAATTTATAGAATCTTTATAGAAGATTCTTTATAGAAAATTTACAAATTTATAGAATCTTCATAGATTATAGAATTATATATACATATATAATTCTATATATTATATTTATATATATTTATTCACTTATATTTATATATTTTATGTAATATATATAGAATTCTATAATATTATTATATATTCTATAATATATATATAATTTCATATATATATATAAAATTCTATAATCTTCCAAGACTGAATCATGAAAAAAGAAAATCTGCATAGACTGATTACAAGCAAGGAGATTGAATCAGTAATCAAAACGGATCAAAAACTCACAAAAAACAAAAGTCCAGAACCAAATGGTTTCACTAATAAATTCTACCAAACATTCAAAGACTTAATACCTACCTTTCTCAAAATCTTCTAAAAAGAGGAAAGAATGCTTCCAAACTCGTTTTATAAGTCTAGCATTATCCTGCTACCAAACCCAAACAAGGCTATTACAAAGAAAGAAAATTACAGGCCAATATCCCTAATGAACAGAAATGCAAAAATCCTCAACAAAATGTTAGTAAATTAGTAAAACAGACACCTAGATCAATGTAACAGGATAGAGAGTTCAGAAATAAGCCCCACACTTTTTTTTTTTAATTTTTTTTTCAACGTTTATTTATTTTTGGGACAGAGAGAGACAGAGCATGAACGGGGGGGGGGGGGGGGGGGGGGGCAGAGAGAGAGGGAGACACAGACACAGAATCGGAAACAGGCTCCAGGCTCCGAGCCATCAGCCCAGAGCCTGATGCGGGGCTCGAACTCCCGGACCGCGAGATCGTGACCTGGCTGAAGTCGGACGCTTAACCGACTGCGCCACCCAGGCGCCCCGACCCCACACTTATATAGTCAATTAATTTATGACAAAGGAACCAAGAATAAACAATGGGGAAGACAGTCTCATCAATATATAGTGACTGGAAAATTGGACAGCCACATGCAAAAGAAGGAAATTAGACCACTAACTTATACCACACATAAAAATTAACACAAAATGGATTAATGACTTGAATGTAATACTTGGAACCATAAAAGTCCTAGAAGAAAACGTAGGCAGTATGCTCCCTGACATTGGCCTTAGCAAAGTGTCTGTATGCTCATACTATACTGTTTTCATCATTATTATAGCTTTGTAGTATAGTTTGAAATCAGGAGTGTGATATCTCCAGCTTTGTTCTTTCTCAAGAGCGGTTCAGCTATTAAGCATCTTTTTGTGGTTGTGCACGAATTTTAGAATTATTTGTTCTAGTTATGTGAAAAATGCCATTGGGATTTTGATAGGGATTGCACTGAAAGTCTAAATTGCTATGGGTAGTATGGACATTTTAGCAATATTAATTCTTACAACTGATGAGCATGGAACATTTTCCATTTCTTTGTATCTTCTTCAATTTCTTTGATCAGTGTCTTGTCGTTTTCACTGTACAGGTCTTTCACCTCCTTGGTTAAATTTATTCCTAGGAATTTTGTTCTTTTTGATTCAATCCCATTCAATTGTAAATGGGATTGTTTTCTTAATTTCTCTCTCTCTTTTTCAAACGTTTGTTCATTTTGAGAAAAAGAGAATTCCAACTCCCTCTCTCTCTCTCCCTCTCAAAATAAATAAACATTAAAAAACCCATTAACTATATAATGTTGTGCACATGAAACTTATATAATGTTATATGCCAATTGTACTTCAGTTATATATATAAATCTATAATAATGATTGCATTGTCTTTGGAGAAGACCATCAAGTTGGTCAAGAGGAAAAATTAAGGCTATCAGAAACAAGAGCCATAAATGGAAACTACAAAGATTCAACCTTTGCTGCTTAAAAAGTTTTCATCTCCATCTTCAGGATGCAGAATAAGCTTTGTAATTGGACACATACATTTAACCCTGTTATGTCTTTTTATCTTTTCCTAAAATATAAGGATAGAGGGAGACAGAGATGGATAGAAAGACAGAGAAACAGAAGTGAAGATAGAGGTAGAGAGGGAGAGAAAGAGAGGTCTAGAAGGTTCTTCCTCTTTCATGTACTCTCTCCTTTCCCTTGTCTATTTGACTTTTACTTATCTCTCTGAATCCAGAGAAATGTCCCTTCCTCAAGGAAATTCTCTCTGATCCTCTATACTAAACAATCAACTAAATGCTGTGTTCATAGTGCCCAATGCTTCTTCATAGCACTGACCAAAATTACAACTAAAATATCAATTTACACTTCAATATTTAAATGACTATGTAATCCCAAACTGATTACAAGGATGGAGTCAACATATTCAATACGGAGTCAAAATTTTGTAACCTCTAAATCTAACACAATTCTGTAGTGGACCTCAACATTTATTGTACGTATGAATTCAGTATGCTTATCATTTTCAGAGCTAACATCCTCTTCTAAGACCACTACAATAACTACTGCAATAAAATTGGCTACCAGATATTCAACAACATGCTTCCAAAAGCTACAAGTGTTTAGGATATATATATAATATATACTTAATATATATTAATATATATTAAATATATTAAATAGATTTATATTTATGTTTTATATTATTTAAATATACTAAATAAATAAATAAAATAATAAATATATTAAATAAATATAATATTTAATATATTTAAATAATTCAAATATTTAAAATTTAATGTTTTAATTTAAAATTAATAAATTTTAAATAAATAAAATTAATAAAAATAAATAAAATTAATAAAATACCAATATTTAATATTATTTCTTAATGTTTACTATTATTAATACATTAATAAATACTTTAATGTTTAATTTTAATATTTAAAATTCAATAAATAACATTTAAAATATTTAAATATATAAAAATATTTATATAAATATATATACAACCCAACTTTATTGGACACTAGATTTCTCTTTAAATGGAAAAGAAAAACTAAGTGTTGCTGAGTCTCAGAAATGTACATCACGTTTTAATTTTTAACACTGAGCATAAATAAGTCAAAATTATAAGCTTCTCTAATTAAAGAAGTAAAACAATCACAACAAAATATCAAAGACTACTCAGTCACAAACCACATGAGAGCAGAGACTACATCTGTCTTGTTTACTATTAGACATAATTACCTCTTAGACCTCAATAGATAAGCTAGCTGAGCACATAAATTAGTCTTGGTATAACCCAAAATCACACCAAATATATTAATAACACAACTTGAAGATATTAAAAACATCTTGGCTACCATCAGTTGTTGAAATTTTATTATGGCAGCCTCCAAATAGGTCTTTCTGATAAGGCAATTCACTGTACATAATCAATTTAAAGTATGAGGACTCTTAAATTACTAAATAAAAGAAGTAAGTTAGAATCGGTGTTTCTGCATCTCTCCTGATCCAGCTCTGTAACCTAATTAGCCTGTAATCTAATTTATGGTTTGATCCCTTTGTCCCCTCCTCACATTGTTAAGTTATGTTTTCAGAATCTTCTACAACTTTGGAGTAATCTATTAATAGTGGGGAGAAAGTTGTGTACATGATATAAGTAGGGTTGGTTCATTAATTCAGTTTTCTTTAAAGGTAATTAATTACCAACTTTTCCATCATGCCACTATCACAACCACCAGTTAACTTCAATCGTCCCCGTACTGTTTACCAACTTTGTCCTTCTCCCAGCCCAGCAGCTTATCTACCATCTTCTCAATAAATGGCTGTATTCATGAGGAGCCATACTATCCCATGATGTCATCCGCCAGCATCCAAATTCACATAAACTGGCAAGCTCTCTTAACACTAGGGTCCATTGTGAATTTATTGTCCTTGATGAGTCTACTTGGATACCGATGAGCAGTGATTCCTCCTGATGGTGCAAAGGGCACATCTCCCCCTTTCCTCCTGATCTAGAACTCTGGTCACACCTGCTCTAATTGTTCCACTGGCATAGGAGTAACCAGGGCTCACCATGGTGGCCCATCGCGTTACCCAAAGCCAGTCTGGGGTCTCTATCATCCCAGGCCCCAGAGCGAGTTTCCTATTTACTGTGACAATAAGAGCTCAGCAATGATGGAAGGGAGCAGCTGCAGCACTAAAACTGAAGAAAACTTAATTCACATGCCATCAGCCCTGCCCGGTCATGCCTGTTCCAGCCCAGAGCATGTGCCCACAAGTTTACAACAACCCAGGTCTCTGTCCTGTTGAGCTAGACTTCTCCGACCCAAGAGCACTTGACAAACACAAACCGCAAAATAACACAGCGATTCTTCTTGGCAATTAGCATGTATTTATGTTTACAATCAGGAAAGTAAAAACCGGATGTGTTATTGTGTATAAAATTAATTTTTCTGTAAAGCAACCTCATAGAGTATTCATCTCCCTCTTTGCCAAATCATATCAAAAATTATAACTGACTTTGACAATATTTATTTCAAATTTAATTTTTAAAAAGATGGCATGACTCCTCTCCTGGATTGTTGCTGCACTTAAAAAAATAATAATAATAAAAGTCCCTGGTAGAAGCTGAAGCAACCGAAGAGGTAGCCCTAATATAAGAATGCCTTGTTTTGGAATTCTCCCAAAAGTCTGGGTAGGGAGTGCCAAGACTGGAAAATCAATCACAGGTCACCACACCTTTAACTGCATGTCAAATCATGTCGCCTCATCCCAGCAAAGAAACTAAGATTCAAGGCCCAAATCAAGCAAAGGGTGTGTAACAACCACATGTGTTCCCAATGACATCCCTTTTTCTTAATTCTTTTAATGTTTATTCATTTTTGAGAGAGAGAGAGAGAGAGAGAGCAGGGGAGGAGCAGAGAGAGAGGGAGACACAGAACTCGAAGCAGGCTCCAGGCTCTGCGCTGTCAGTGCAGAACCCATCATGGGGTTCCAACTCACGAACCGCGAGATCGTGACCTGAGCCAAAGTTGAATGCTTAACCAACTGAGCCACCCAGATGCTCCTCAATGACATCCATTTTGACCTAAAAGTGTAACGTTCACTCTTAAAACTACTGTGCACTTTAGTAAAAAGCCTTCTAATAAAGCCTTGTTTCTAGGGACAGCTGTAGCAGGCTGTTCTATAAGAATCTGATTTATTAATAACAAAATTTATGGGGTGAGGAGAAAAGCAATACATATTTTTCTTGCCTGGCTTCATTCCCCTGTAATATCTTAGCGATGAGTCTCCCGCTGGCAGGCATTCTGTAGCCAGGAGGAATAAATAAGACACCAAGGTTCAGCCTGTGACGTTCTCTCTCTTTTCTCCCATTCCTTAGCTATTCCGCAACTCAGACCTGCACTTTTCCTTCTCTGACTTGTAAAAGAAACAGTTTGTCTCCCCACTTCTCCATGGGTCTCTTCATGTCATGATAATCTGTGCAGTTAGATACAAATAAAGTCCCTGTTGTCTTTAATTTGGCCACGGATGAGTCTTCCTAGCCTTGTTTGAGTCACCAACACCAAATTACATTCTCTTGGACAAGAAGTGCCGGCCAGTGGGACAGCTTCAAACAATAATCCTACAACTGGATCACAAACTAGTTCACCCATAGCTGATGACTTAACAAGAGCATGTCAGATTTCTTGAAGCTTAAAGGGGGTTATTCCTTTCTCTAAAGTTTCACTTGTGAACTCTGTCACCTTAAGTAAGAGACCTCTGATATGCTCTACAGTCCTGAGGCTCAGGGCTGGACAAATTAAAGGCTCAATAAATAACCTGTTAAATGATGAATTCCTGTCATATCCTAGTGGCTAACAGAAATACCTCTGGCTCCTTTCCTAAAATATTGATCTGAACAACTACCAATACTAGAAAGATGATGAGTTGACAATTATCAACAGCGAAATACCTCATTCTTATCACTGATATATCAAGAACAATTCTTTCTTACATGCTTATGGCAAAAAGTCCTCTATCGCCCTAAGCCAGAATATTTTTTTTCTCTGAAACATGTCTAGATTTAAAAGCTTCTTAATATTGAGGAGGGCACCTTTTGGGATGAGCACTGGGTGTTGTATGGAAACAAACTTGACAATAAATTTCATATATTGAAAAAAATAAATAAATAAATAAAACCTTCTTAATAATAAGGACTGAACCTAGTGCTTTGTATTTCCCACTAGTCTTAACTCTGCATTTGTACCTAAATTAGCTTTCTTAAGTAATGATCAATGAATGTTTTATGCACTAAACTGAACCCGTGTCTTTCAAAGACAACATTCCACTGTGGGCAGGGGGACCCCAGGACCAGCCTCTCCTCTACAGAATCTCCATGTCCCTTTTCTCAGGCTATATTTCAGTCTTAGTGACCCCTCATTCAATCCAAAGTAGCCAATTCATTATACTGTGATTTATTCCTGAATATCAACTATCTCGCCCCATGGCTGATTTGAATTCCATTATTCACTCTCACAATTTCTTTTTTTTTTTTAATTTTTTTTTCAACGTTTATTTATTTTTGGGACAGAGAGAGACAGAGCATGAACGGGGGAGGGGCAGAGAGAGAGGGAGACACAGAATCGGAAACAGGCTCCAGGCTCTGAGCCATCAGCCCAGAGCCCGACGCAGGGCTCGAACTCACGGACCGTGAGATCGTGACCTGGCTGAAGTCGGACGCTTAACCGACTGCGCCACCCAGGCGCCCCAACTCTCACAATTTCTTAATCGCTTTTCCGAAAAATTAATGCATCTCGATGCAGGCAGTATGTCCACATCTGTTTGCTTTACCAAATACCAACTGGATCCTCTGCTTGCAATTGGCAGAGCTGAAACTGTATTGAAAATATCTTACACGGCTTGTTTATCAAATGTTAACTGCTAAATATATGCTGTTCCAGAATACTTGTCCTTCAGTGGGAAGACACTTAGCAACCTGACATAACTACCGGTTTCCTATAAAACCTAGATATTACTGCTGGAGATACAGGAAGAGAGAGAAAGAAAGAAAAAAGCCTTTAGTCAAAATGCAAACAGAGATATTAATGATGCCTACAACAGTTAGGGTAGCAGAAGAAATTCCAAAATAGGCTGGCCAGAAGAACCCTCTTAAACCCAGGTAAGACACATGTGTAACCTTAAAAAAAAAATCTGTGAAAACAGTTTAGGGCGTAGGTAAGCCATCAGGCATGGTTAAGAATCAGTCAAACTTAGAGTGAGGTCCATTTCATCATTTGATTCTTTGAAGTTCTAATTATTCGGAAAAGATAATTAAGTGGCTACCTGGTCTTGTACTTACTGCACCAGTATCCATTTCTAAAGGCCATTCATTCTGCCCACATTTGGTTGAAGTCAGAAGTTTTGATAAAAGATAAAGGATCAAAAATCAGAGTGAATGCTGCAGCCCAAATGAAAAATAAAATGCTCCTACTGTTGTAATTTCCAGAGAAAACTTCTTAGACCTTATTCATAACTCACGAATTTATAGATAATTAGTATAAGTTCCAAAGGAAGATATAGGTGGAAAATTAATAAGCAGATTTCAAGGTTTCTTGGTAATGAAAAGGCTTCCCTAGGAGCATACCTTCCTTTCTGGAAAGAACATGAGCACTTCTGCCCTTTTTCACGAAGCTAAGTGCGACATACATAATAAACTTCATCAAATTTTTTGATTGCCGACAACTGGTAAATGTACCCACCCTGTAAGCTTACTATATTTTTGGAAATGGTTATGGTATATAAAGTATATCTCTATTGCGGCTAGAGGTCTCCAATAAACAATGTGAAAATACACTGTTTAAATTGGCAGGGCCTTGATTCAAGTAAGAAAGAAGCTATAGAGTTGGACACATAGACTCTTAGGTTTAGTCATAAGGTTACCTCAATGCCTCAGACCTCAAGCCTTCCAGAAAAGGCTTGTGTAATCGCTAAGTCAATGAAAACCGCCCAAATGGTCTATCTAGGGGGAAAGGCAGAAGAAATTGTTTCAAGCCAGGTGACAGACTTGCTTTGCGACTGAATTAGAAAGACTTTTAAAGCTACAAAGAATATTTAGTTGAGACTGAATCAGATGGGCTAATCAACTTCATACTTTCTTTAGCGCTGATACCCAAGTTTTAGTTGGTAAATGAAGCGAAACGCAGCTTAGCCACCCATGTAGCACATTTGTGTAATAATGATTTCTTTTAAAGTGTTCTCTTGTTAAAAAATGATTTTAAAAAATGTTCTTTTATTAAAATGGTTATATCCAGTCTAAAGTTCATCTACCCAGAATTTAAAGCAGAAGTGTCCACACTTCTCTAAAGAAGACATCCAGATGGCCAACAGGCACATGAAAAGATGCTCAACGTCACTCCTCATCAGGGAAATACAAATCAAAACCACACTGAGATATCACCTCACGCCAGTCAGAGTGGCCAAAATGAACAAATCAGGGGACTATAGGTGCTGGAGAGGATTTGGAGAAAAGGGAACCCTCTTGCACTGTTGCTGGGAATGCAAACTGGTGCAGCCGCTCTAGAAAACAGTGTGGAGGTTCTCAAAAAACTAAAAATCGATCTACCCTACGACCCAGCAGTAGCATTCCTAGGAATTTACCCAAGGGATACAGGAGTGCTGATGCATACGGGCACCTGTACCCCGATGTTTATAGCAGCACTTTCAACAATAGCCAAATTATGGAAAGAGCCTAAATGTCCATCAACTGATGAATGGATAAAGAAATTGTGGTTTATATACACAATGGAATACGATGTGGCAATGAGAAAGAATGAAATATGGCCTTTTGTAGCAACGTGGATGGAACTGGAGAGTGTGATGCTAGTGAAATAAGTCACACAGAGAAAGACAGATACCATATGTTTTCACTCTTATGTGGATCCTGAGAAACTTAACAGAAGACCATGGGGGAGGGGAAGGGGGAAAAAAAAAGTTAGAGAGGGAGGGAGCCAAACCATCAGAGACTCTTAAAAACTGAGAATAAACTGAGGGTTGAGGGGGGGTGGGAGGGAGGGGAAAGTGGGTGATGGGTATTGAGGAGGGCTTCTGTTGGGATGAGCACTGGGTGTTGTATGGAAACCAATTTGACAAGAAATTTCATATTAAAAAAATAAATAAACAAATCAAGCAGAAGGGTCCATTTTTTGGAAGGGACAGAATTATCATCAGGGAAGCCTTTGCACGATGTTCTGTGGAGGGTGCTTTACACATCACTTAATTGAAACACCTGAGATATTAGCCCCCATTTTATAAGTGAAAGGCTCAGGGAAATAACAATGGCTTAGCCCAAAGGCGCACAACTAGGGACTGACAAAACGTTAAACTCAAGACGGCCAGTCCCAGAATTCATGCGCTTCTCCCTGCTCTGCCATCCCTGATACTCATATTTGTCACGTTTCTAATAAAATGGTGACTTCCCTTATAGACTCGTTGACCCAGTGTGCGACATAAGCAGATTCTCATTATCATTTCTTGATATTATATTCATTATAAGCTATTTCACTTCAGACTCACTGCACATAATGTAGTAACCTGAACATGCTAGAAAATTCTTTCACAGTAAATGATGATTTTTGATGCCTTTAGAAGTTATATATATATTCAACATGATTAAGCATGATGGAAAGCTAGTTTCAATCAGTAAGCAAATGGGTTTTAAATATGGCCATACACAGATGATGAAATCACAAAAGGACCGAAGGGTGTTTTTTTTTTTTTTTTTTTAATGAAAAAGTAGACACAAGTACAAAGGATAATCTAAGAAACTCAAGGAAATTGTGAGCCCTGAATTGCAGAGAATGGAGCAGAGTATAAAGTTACTTACAGTAGGCAGAAGAAAAAGAAGAAAATTGGCTTGCTGAAAATGACGAGAGAATTGGAGACAGGGATAAGGAAATGACAGTTATTTTTCCCATGATTTTAAAGTGAAGGAATAGAACACAGAGCTCCTGAAACTAAAGATTTTATTTTTCAGGAAGAAAGCACATAAAAACCACACACAGGAGAGGAAAGAAAAATGTAAGTTTTGATGAAATGTCCTAAATAGAAACAGGAAGAATCGGGGACGGGGGTTGGGGGGGCGGAGGGAGTTTCTAAAGATGCTACTTTGAAAATTACCAGATGATCACAACTTTTTAAAAGGGATCACTTTGTAACTAAGGGCCTGATTGTCACAAGAATTTTCTAGTAATTTGTTTGTTTGTTTGTTTTAATTTTTTTTCAACATTTTTTTATTTTTGGGACAGAGAGAGACAGAGCATGAACGGGGGAGGGGCAGAGAGAGAGGGAGACACAGAACCGGAAACAGGCTCCAGGCTCTGAGCCATCAGCCCAGAGCCTGACGCGGGGCTCGAACTCATGGACCGCGAGATCGTGACCTGGCTGAAGTTGGACGCTTAACCGACTGCGCCACCCAGGCGCCCCATTTTCTGGTAATTTGGTGATGCTTTTAATTTTTAGTTCAGTAGGTAAAAAGAAGATCTAATTTAATATGTTATTCTTCATAATATTACAATTTCACAAAATCTGAAATATCACACTGGAAAAGACTCCGCCTTCTTTGGGAGAACAAAATGAAATCTGACAGATGAACTGCAGTGGGGAAGAAAGATCATATTGATCACCAGGTCCCATCAGAATAAGTTGTTCTACTTAATCTTCGTAGGTATTCTAACAGAATAAACTTCCTCGAGTTACTAATCTGGATATCATGAGCTAACAATTACAATTACTAAATACAATAACTAGCTTATCTGCCAAAGATATTAGTTAAACTGTCATTTGAATAATTCTTCTTTGTACCAGTGAATGTCATTATTTGAAATAGGGTGAAACTTAACAGAATGAACTTGTTAAAAATGAAGCGTGTGCATCTACAAAAGCTTAATTATAATTACACAGTCAATTGTGATCATTTTCAATAGTTCTTGGCAGAGACAAATGACTATAATGAGTTCCATTAATGGACTGATGTGTTCTGTGTATATGCCAGGGAGGGACTTAATGAAAGTGTCCGAAATAGGAAGAGGGCATATGAAAGGAAATACCAGGTAAAGGTGAAAATCTGCACCGTGCTGTGAGTAGAACCATCATACAATGAATGAAATTTCAAGTTATTCGAGAAAGTGATTTTCAAATTTACATACCAAAAGTCAGTGTGTAAATCCTCGGCTGGTAAAATGGCGACTTCTGGCTTTTAGCTTCCTAATAAGTGAAAATGATATTAAGGTTGATATTCTCTCACTCCTAATGTTCCTGTTATCATAAGACTCTGCAGGAGTGGGAAACGAGGATTTTTACACCGACGTATTATGAGAGCATGAGATATGTCCCTCCCTGGAATACACAAATGTCATGGTGCTGGGCAATGACTGACACCACATTTTCCTTTGGTAGGATTAGAAACCTTGTGACTACTTTTTCACCAGCTGTCTACCTCTTCCATAAAACAATATAGATTTCAGAAGGGATAACCTCCATGATTCAATTGTCTTTAAAGGGCACACCTAACAAAAAACAAGTCAGGGATTGAGGGAACTGTGGCCACACTCTTAACACAGGAGCAAGGTAGGCTAAGCAAATTATCAAATTATATCAATCTTTATCAAATTAAATCAGTCTTTCACTCCATTAGCCAAAATTCATTTCAACTGAATTTACAAAATGAGGATTCACAAACTAAGTACCACATGTAATGTAAGATACAGCATCTACCAACCAGACAGAATGCTTTGGGTTTCTGTTAATGGGACCCTCCGTCCTTCACTTCTCCAATTTGATGTCTCCCAATTGTTAGCATGGCTCAATAGAATTCTCTGGTGATGGAAATGTTCTGTATGTAGCTGGGTTGTACAATAAAGTAGCCAGCCACTAGCCACGTGTAGCTAGTGAACATGTGAATGAGGCTCATGTAACTGAGTTGCATCGATAACATTATTTAATTTTAATTGATTTAAGTTGAAATGGCCACAAGAGGCGAGTGGCCACCTACTGGGCCATGCAGTGGACCAATGTGTAACTGAGGATGCTCAACAGCACTCAGGGGTAACAAATGGCAGCCATCTCAGTGGGGCTCAACTCCAGATGCACATTAGAATCATCTGGGGAGGGGCGCCTGGGTGGTTCAGTCAGTTAAGCATCCGACTTTAGCTCAGCTCATGATCTCATGGTTTATGAGTTCGAGCCCCACATTGGGCTCTATGCTAACAGCTCAGAGCCTGGAGCTTGCTTTGGATTCCGTGTTTCTCACTTGCTCTGCCCCTCCCCCTGCTCACACTCTGTCTCACTCTGTCTCTCAAAAATAAATAAATGTTTTAAAAAAAAAAACCTTAAAAAAAAAGAATCATCTGGGGAATATTGAAAATAATTCTGGGACCCTGCCTCAAGCTACTGATTTAGAGAAGGGTAATGGAAGCAGGATTGCCATCTCTACATCAGAACAATAAATGAGTCTAACTAAGTAAGGAAGATGCACCCAGGACTCCAGTTTCTGGAACTGTATTCAATTTACATTACTGTGGATGCGGCTGTGAGCAGGAGGGAGGCCCTTGCAGAATGAGAGCAGGTTACAAAGTGAGACAGCAGAGTTTTAAGGCTTCTGATTGATTTTCAGAGAGAGTTAGTGGGAGCTATAAGGATTTAGGAAAAGGAAATATAAGAAAGATACAGACATGGGAAGAAACAGGAAAACTCACTGAGTAAAAAACAAAGAAAGATCCATTTGGGTTTTGCCCTGCTCTATTTTTGTAACCATTAATTTATTACTCTCTGTATAGGGTTTGCGGCTATCTCTTACTCTAGCATCTAGATCTGCTCTGTCCAATCCAGTAGGCACTAGCCACATGTTGCTGTTTAAATTCAAATTTAATTGAAGTGGAATGGAAAAGTTCCTCACCCTAGCAACATGTCAGGTGCCCAATAGCCCCATATGGCCAGTGGATACAAAAACGGGTGAAGGCCATCAAGAGGTAAGAACTTTCAGTTATAAAATAAATAAATCACAGGGATAAAAAGTATAGCATAGAGAATGTAGTCCGTAATATTGTAATAATTTTGTACGATGGCAGAGGTTAACTACATTAATCACAGTGAGCGCTGAGTAATGCATGTAATTGTTGAATCACCATGATGTACACCTGAAATGAATATAATAGTACATGTCAACTATACTTCAATATGGAAATAAATAACAAAATAAGGTTGGCTTTCAAGTTACTTTTGGCCAAGGCACCACATGCTGTAGAAAAAAGTATGGAATTTCTAGCTGGACAAACACGGAGTTCAAATCTTCACTCTACTGCCAACTAATAGTCAAATTACTCAAACTCTCTGAGACTGAGCTTGGTCATTGATAAAATTATTTTAAAAATCTACTGCACTTGGGGGCGCCTGGGTGGCTTTGTCGGTTAAGCGTCCGACTTCGGCTCAGGTCATGATCTCACGGTCCGTGAGTTCAAGCCTCGCATCAGGCTCTGTGCTGACAGCTCAGAGACTGGAGCCTGTTTCAGATTCTGTGTCTCCCTCTCTCTCTGCTCCTCCCCTGTTCATGCTCTGTCTCTCTCTGTCTCAAAAATAAATAAACATTAAAAAAAAAATTTTTAAATCTACTGCACTTGACGGTTGCACAGCCATGGGAATGTGCTCAATACCACAGAATTGTACACTTCAAAGTGGTTGAAACTGTGAATTCTGTCATGTATCTTACACCACAATTAAAAAACTCTGCTGCAAAAGAAATGGACAGAACAGAACATTTCTATTATTCTAAATTTCTAACAGAAATTCTATTAAGCAGTGCTACATGAAATATGTGGTATATCCTTCCGGAACCGTCAGAAGTGACAAAGATGTTGCTGCCAGCGGAATATTGTCTCCGCCTAGTTTTCGCAATAACAATAACTGGTCACCACACCTTCTCTACCCCCTCTCTTATCGCCCGTGTTTCCATGTTCATAGCATCTTCCTGCTGGATTGGCTTGTGGTCTCCACCTCCAGTTCATTCCCTCCCTGTCCAAAAGCCAGCCAATGCAGAGAAAGACAATATGTCAGCATTCCTACCTGTCCGTCTGGTGAAGCGTATAATTAAATCATGCTCCCAGACAGAGACAGCAAACAGTCCACATCCACACCCAAGGCCTGGGCAAAAGCTGCCTTCCATCATCAAAAACACAAACATGACCAATAAGCATATTAATACCCCGAACACCAGGGATCTGATACTGATATCTCAACATTATGATGATGCGTTGAATGAACTCATTCAATGATATTTCTGAGCTCACCTAAACATCTCCCACTCCTCACCCACACCACTCCCTAACAGCTCAGTTGGCCCAGAGGCTATGCTTCGCCCAAGCTTTTCGGCCCCGAACCCAGTGGTAGCTAGGGAACTACTTATGGCACTTGCCCACATGCCTTCCAGAAATGGTCTCCATTCCCAGAACCTTTGCCTGCTGGTGGGTGTCCTGCCCCTGTAGACAGATATCCTGACAGTGGCTTATACAGTGACTCCATCTGCAAACCTCCCTAGTAGCTGAACCCGGTCTTTTCTTTGCTATACCCATTGAGTGCAGTGCCTTGGACTGACACTGACTTCGTGAAGCTCATGTAACTTTTCTCTTCTTCCCCTGTTCTCTGGCCCAAGGTACAAGAAGGCCTCTCATCCCGACTCCGTTGGCCCTCTTCCTTGGTCCCATAACTAGTTTCAAGTTGGAGAATTCCTAAATTATGACAAAATTCACTAAAATTCCCACACCTCTTTGCCCCACAGCAAATGGCTAGCACATACCCCAGGGATTCTGTGCCAATGTGATGAGGCTTTTACTTTGACTTTCAGTGCCCTATATGGAATAGAACCCATGACCTTGGTGTCATTAGCACCAAGCTCTCACAGGCTGAGCTAACACTCTTCTAAGTTTCAGGAGAAGTTTAAGGTCACAGAGATTGGGTTGCCCTTTTCCATTTTATTCTCTGAAGATAAGGTGAATTACCTTGATTGCAGAAGTTGCCCAAATAAAAATATTTCAACTTGGTGATTTTTTGGAACAGTGTGTACTCTGAGTAGATGTGGGGCAAGCAATCAGAATAAGCTACCAGGTATCAGTTACAAAATCCCTCTGAAGAGAGACCTGATGACAGTGGGGTGTCTTGCTGAGAAAAAAAATTGCTTTAAACATAAAACCATCCAACTCTTCACCAGTCATTGCCTTAAGAAAACACATTCACATAAAAGAATGGGGCATAAGTCATTGTTTCAAAACAATTTTTTTCTCGATTGTTCAGAAAGCTTTCATTGTTCGTGAAAGCTTTGTTCCTCACTTAGCTTTGTCCCACTTGCCTTCAAGAGGGATTGAAAACATGCTGACAAGGAATGGAGGAGTTAATTTATTTGTCCACAGCTTCATGAAGTATCTCCACTAGTCATTGGTGCTTTAGTTTTAAGCAAGGAAGGGGCAAGGTATGCAGTTAGTGGCTTTCATGTGTCCTTGCCATTTGCAATGACAGCTGCCTTCCATCATCAAAAACACAAATATGGCCAACAAGCATCTTATTAATACCCCAAACACCAGAGATTTGATACTGATATATCAACATTATGGTGATGAGTTGAATAACTCGTTCAATGGTATTTCTGAGCTCACCTAAAATATAATTAAGTACCAAATGAGGAAGAAAATATTTACAGTTGTGAAATTTATCAGCTAGATACAATAATAAGAATGTACACAGTTGTTACAGCAAGATAGCTGGTCAATCTCACTCCCAAAAGAGCAGAAGAGACATAAAAAGAAAAAGAATTACCATGAATAAAATTTCTTAAAAATGAAAAAAATGGAGAGATGTTTTCCCACTAAATCTACATAAGAATATCAAAGCTTTTTTTTATTTTATTCATAAATAATTCATGCACACTGTTGAAAATACAAAATATGCAGAGAAATAAGAAGTGGAAAATAAAAACCATACATAATTCCCTTACCTAGGACTAGCTGTTGCTACCCTTTTCTTGTCTATTCTTCCAGAATCATTTATGCACTCATTTATTCACTATTTTCTTTATTGCTCAGTACAAACCTATATAAATTAAAAGGCTTAAATACTACTTGTAATTCACTTTCCTCATTTTGGCAACATACATCCAAAGTGTATACATTTTGACTCAGCAATTCAAGTTCTAGAAATGAATCCTAAATAAATAATTACTGTGGTGTCCCAAGATTTAACAAGAAAGCTGTTCATAGTCTTGTTTAAAATCATGACAGTTAGGGGTGCCTGGGTGGCTCAGTTGGTTAAGCGTCTGACTCTTGATTTCAGCTCAGGTCATGATCTCATGGTTTGTGAGATCGAGCCCCATGTTGGGCTCTGTGCTGACAGTGCAGAGCCTGCTTAGGATTCTCTCTCCCTCTTTCTCTGCCCCTCCCCAGCGCTAAATAAATAAATAAATAAATAAATAAATAAATAAATACATCAAATAAATAAATAAATAAACATTTTTTTTAAATCTTGAAAATTAGGTGTTTGCTTCAGCAGCATATATACTAAAATAGGAAAGAAAATCATGAAAGTTAGAAGCAATATAAATACCAATAATTTAAAAAAATAGTTAAATAAAGTATGCTATGTCTATACCGGAATAGTAATACAGCCACCCTAAAAATCTCGTTTTGAAGAATATTGAATAGCATGCGAATACATTGAAACAAATAGGCAATATAACCCCAAATTTATAATTTTTTAAGAAATATATGACATACCTGAAATAAGATAATAGAATTTTTTTAAAGGTATGTCTTAAAACTATCAATAAAATGAGATACGTAGGAATATTTTTTTTTTACTATGGAAGGGCTTTTGGAGGAAATTTTACAATATTACTGAAGGCCATTTAAAAAACCCAAAATTAATAGCTTTATAATGTCAATGGCTGGGAAGACTAAATATCACAAAGATGTCAATAGTCCCTAAATTAATTTATAAATTCAATGCAATTTCATTAAAAGTTAATTTAAAAATTCCACTGGAAGCAAAAATAGCCATGAATAGCCAAAATAATTTTGAAGAAGAACAAAGTCCTTTCTAAGAAGGATTATAAAGTCAAGTAACTACAAAGTTATGGAAATTGAAACTGGTTTTAGTGAAGGCATAAACAAATAGAGGGGAAAAAACAGCAAAGAGAGCTCAGAATCAGATTCTCATACACAGGAACTTCATAGATAATGGAGGTACTTTATAGATCAATGAGAAAAGAATATTATTTAATTAATAGCTCTGAAATAATCTGGTTATCCAGATGGAAAAAAAATTTATATCCCTACCTCATATCATAAACAAAATTCTCTTTCAGCTGGAATAAGTAACAAAATGTGACAAAAATACTTGAATAGTTTTAAAACAGAACATAGATAAATAACTGTATAGTGTTCAGACAGGGAAGGATTTATTAAACAGGATTCAAAGCACAAACTATAAAGAAACAGTATGATAAATTTCATATCTTAAAAATTAAAATTAAAATTCTATGAAATAGATGACACAATAAACAAAAAAAGACAAGCTACATACTAGGTGAATACATTTGCAAGACACAAAATAAATAAAAAATTAGAATCCAGGATATACAAAGAACTCTGAAGAATCGATAAGAAAAGACAACCCAGTGTTTCTGTACATTTTCCTTGCTGGCGTTTTGTTGCTACTGTATTTGGACATTAAAATTCAGAGCTGTTTATAGGTGTCAATTTAAGGGGCTTTTTTTTTTAATCTAGTTCATTATTTTTAACACTTGCCTAATCCAGTTTCCCTTAATTTTAAAAATATTTATGAGTCCTAGATAAAATTCACTTTCAAATTATTTTTAATGGTTTTTTAATGATTTTTAATGATTTTTTAAAAGATTTTTAATGATAATTTTTATTTATTTTTTTTTAAATTTTTTTTTTCCAACGTTTATTTATTTTTGGGACAGAGAGAGACAGAGCATGAACGGGCGAGGGGCAGAGAGAGAGGGAGACACAGAATCGGAAACAGGCTCCAGGCTCTGAGCCATCAATCAGCCCAGAGCCCGACGCGGGGCTCGAACTCACGGACCGCGAGATCGTGACCTGGCTGAAGTCGGACGCTTAACCGACTGCGCCACCCAGGCGCCCCGATAATTTTTAAAAACTATGTATTTTTTATTTCCTTTACTGGATTTTCAACTGTTTCCTTCTTAAATCATTTTTAATCTTAACTGATGCGGTTTCTTAAAAAACAGCCATCTTAAACAAAATGTGCTTCAATTTCCTCACTTGACTAAGTGAATTCTGTCATTCAAGGGCAGGATACAGAGTTCATTGTTTGGGTTTATTCTCAAACTGTTTCACCATCTGTGTAAACAGCTTTTTAAATGTCTTATAGGTCTCAATCTCCTATAATTCTTTTAAAAATGGCATCTAATGTAATCATTTATTTTACCTTCTAACATAACTTGTTAATTAATCTGTTACCCTTTATTGGGGCGCCTGGGTGGCGCAGTCGGTTAAGCATCCGACTTCAGCCGGGTCACGATCTCTCGGTCCGTGAGTTCGAGCCCCGCGTCAGACTTTGGGCTGATGGCTCAGAGCCTGGAGCCTGTTTCCGATTCTGTGTCTCCCTCTCTCTCTGCCCCTCCCCCGTTCATGCTCTGTCTCTCTCTGTCCCAAAAATAAATAAATGTTGAAAAAAAATTTAAAAAAAAAAAATGTCTTACATCTGTCTTCCACTATCTTTTCAGATGTGTGTGTGGGACCTAATGGCGAAGCATGATTTAAATTTTCACAAAATCTTTAGTCATTCAATTTTACACTGTATAAGTCTTCAGCTAATATCTTTCTGCTTTCATATAGAAAAGTTAGCCTGCCTATAAGCTACACTCGTGGTGCTCAGGAATCTTTCTTGATTTCTGTATTTCTTCTTTAAATCCTTAGATGCCTCAGATACGGAGAAGTAAACTCTTGGAACAGTTTCACATCTTGCCTCGAACACAAAAGTTTCTGTCTTTTTTTTTTTTTTTTTTTTTTTTTTTGATGGGACAGCAGTCTGGTTTTGAGGATGATGCCCCAAACCAAGTCTTTAGCTACAAGGAATATTTTATTTAATATGCCTTGATGTCTTTTCCTATATCATCCAATTATTTGAAGTTCAAACCTGTTTTTTCCTATCATTAGGTCCACCTGTTCTGCCTGAATTATCAGCAGCTCTTTGTGTGGCTCAGTTATGCGCACCCACTTTGCATTTCACGTCCTCCTCTGTTCTTATTGCTTCTAGCATCCTGAGCACATTCTGAGCACAATTCCCTTGTTACTCCTTACTTCCTTTGTTCTCCTTCTGTCTTTCAAAGTAGCATCATTTCATCCACCGCCCCTCCAGTTGCTGTCTCATGGCTGTGCCCTAGGTGGCTTTCCTCCAGCCAACTCTGCCTTTCCCTATTTCAGCATTCATTAATTGGACCCGAGTGCTCTGTTGGGGTATTTTCTTTTCTAAATATTCTCAGTATTTTTAAAATTTATCTTGCTAGGGTTTGTTCTGCTATTTGTTTTGTTTAGTTTTGTTCTCTGTCCTTGTATCAGACATTTCCTTATGAATATATAACAGATATGGATGGGAATTTTTTCTGACCCATTACCACTGCTACAAGCCAGAAAGCCACATTTCCTTGGGGGTAAAAAAAAAAAAAAAAAAAAAAAATTCTATGTGAAGTGAATCAATTCCACATGTACAACATTTAATTTGGGGAAGGACCCCACTGAATACCTGGGGAATCGCGGCATTGGAGCAAATATGGTTATTCCAAAATCAGTTATTAAAAATTATTGAAACTATTTTTTTAAAAAAACTTTCATGTAATGAATTAAAACCATATTGAGAGAGGGAGAATCAAAATGTGTGTGAATACACTAGAAAAAATTGAGCTAATATCTGCTTGCAAGAAATAGTATCTGGAAAATGCATGATGGAACAGCCACACCGCAACTAATATTTTATAGGAAACCCCACATACAGCATAACAGGCATATGTTTGAATCCTCTACAAAACAATATAATAAACATAAGAATTAGGCTAAAAGGGAAAGACAGAAGTTGACATTCAATAATAAAGATGCTCTACCTAGAACTTCTCAAAACAAATACCTACAAAGAGTTTCAGCCATCAACAAACCAGTTTAGCTTTTCTGTGGTTCTGAATATTATTAATGTAATTCAATGATATGTAAATTTTATTTTAACTTAATAGTTCTGGAAATGGATTTTTTATTCTCTTAAAATGAGCTTTTTTTTGGTGCGTCCAGGTGGCTCAGTCGGTTAAGTGTCCGACTCTCGGTTTCAGCTGAGGTCATGATCTTGTGATTTCCTGGGTTCAAGCCCCACATCAGGCTCTGTGCTGGCAGCGTGGAACCTGCTTGGGATTCTCTCTCCCTCTCTCTCTGCCCCTCCCTCAATTGGGCTGTCTCTGTCTCTCTCAAAATAAATAAACCAAAAAAAAGAGCTTTTCTTTGACTACATGTATAATTTTATTTATTCTTTATGATAGTTGTATTACTTGGCATTATTACTTTTCATGTTCAAAACTGCATAATAAGTTTTCCACCAGTCTATGCATATGCAAGAGGTCTTGCATATGCAAGTGGTGTGAATTTAGTCATGCTTATATGATCTGAAGAACAGACTTAGTCCAAGGGAATTGTTCAGCTAAACCCTAAAATAAGCCACCTCTTCTCCTTTTTTCTGTCATCATTAAACTCACCATTAGTAACAAATATTCACAAAAACATCACTGCGCAGAGAATAAAACAAGCAAATGACTGCCCTGATAGAAATTAAAAATCTCATTGGAAAGATAGGAGATAAACATATTTTTAAAATACAATGCCAAGTTGTTAGCTTGGCTCAACTACTGGCATTCAGAAGGTGCAGCGAGTGTTCAGTAAATAAAGATAGATTATATGCAGCACCAGGCAGTTGGCTGGATGCTGGTGGAATAGCACAAAGGTCCGGAAAATGACTGGCAGGGCACTCTGCCAGTCAAGAGGCCAGGCAGCAGAGAAGACTTGGTGACAACGTTGACCCTAGAGCTAGGTGGTTGGCATCTCTATGGGTAAGTAAAGCAAAGTCTGTGCACCATCAACTCTACCAATGAGAGAAAATGAGCAGTCAGATAAATAAGCTAGAAGTCAAAAATCAAAGCTTCTGTGTAGATGGGGTCATGTCAAAGCTGAGAAATGGAGGTGAGGCAGAGGACAGATGTTGCAGTGTATGCTAACATCAACAGAGCTGAGGTCAAGCAGGAGTCAAGTGCCAAGACGGTGGAAACTGCCCTCTTGCAGTTGGAATTGACTCCACGCCAATGTGTCCGTCTTGTCTTCAGGCTGTCAGGGATCAAAAAGTTCACTGCCTGGATTAACACAGGGGCTCTAACAGCAGCCCAACTGACCCTCTGATTAGCACAGAGAAAAAATATTATTAAGTATTCAGAGGAAAAAGGGGATGATTTCCAAGGAGTCCTAAATGAGTTAAAGAGATGGACTTTAGTAAACAGGAACATTTATTACTAATAAATAAAGTATTAATAACCAACTTGAGATTGAAGGGAGGCATAAAGGGACAAGGTACGTTCTGTGGTCAATGAGCAGCCAAAAGTTTCTTAGGAAACCTGGTTGCTGCAGCCAAAAATTTCTTAGGAGAGTAGGAAAGAAGCATGAAAAAATAGGTGAGATTTAGCGGGTGGAGAAGTTTGAATGCCAGGGTAGGCAACAGGCAAATTGTAGATTCCTTAGGGCTAGACACTACATCCTACATATTACTGATTACTTTGAACTACATGCTTAATAACTAATTACTTAATAATTCTTGATGGACTGAGATGATGATGATAATCTAGTAGAATTGCATTTTATTTGGACATTAGGTTAGGTACATATGGCAAAAATTGTGTGTGCTCTTTATTACCTGTTGTGAGCAACTTTCTGGTTGGGTAAAAACCAAATACAATACTGAAAGCTATACCTTCACTCCTGCACAACCTTATTAGCAGTTATTATTATCCTCATTTGACAAAATAAAGGACCTGGGGT
This sequence comes from Herpailurus yagouaroundi, assembly GCF_014898765.1. Lineage (NCBI taxonomy): Eukaryota > Metazoa > Chordata > Mammalia > Carnivora > Felidae > Herpailurus > Herpailurus yagouaroundi. The sequence continues at coordinate 15,586,929 of NW_024412429.1, forward strand.
TCCGAGGGCTTAAGTATCTTGCTCAAGATCACACATCTCTAGACAGATTTCAAAAGCTGAAGACCAAAATGCTACACCATATATGAATTATAATGCCTAACATCTGCCAATTAATAATTATCAAAAGATAACTTAGGCATTCGATTCTCAGAATAGCCTGATGGGGTAGTTGGTGTTTTCACAGAAGCATGTTTTCTATGAGACTGAGACCCACAAAGAAAAAGAAATAAATCTAGGGTGGGCAGGATGTAACTTGGCAATACGACATATTTCCAGGAACATCAGCCAGAACTTGAAAGTAAATACAATGGGCCAGCTAGCACACTTGAGCTTGCTCGATTCCTGGGTGCATTAACGTCAGTAGGGTCCAAACTGGTGGGTGAGCTAAGACAGCAGGAATTTTTAGGCCCACTCCAATCCTAGGTCTCTTGAGGGGATGTTAATGGTTTCTTTCCACCTTTAGATGAACTGGACTTTGTGGTCAGGGACCACATTTTACCCTTGTGTCTCCAAGACCTTCACATAGTAAATGCTCAGGAAAGGTTATCTGTAAATGATTTAGGCTAAGAAGTATGGATTGACCTGGCATTTGTTATGTAAAACGTTCTAAATAAAACTGCCTAAAAGTTATTACAAATAAATGCAATAATAGCCAGTCTTTTAAAGTAAGCTTCTAAAGATATAAACACCTAAGTATAATTGTGTGTGCTTCTCACCAACTTTTATTTGCTCAGGTCAAGTTTAAACTAAACCGCATGTTGCCTCGAGGTGTAACCAGACTTTTCTTTATACACAACTCCACACTTGACCTTAGGGTCTCTCAGGGCTGGCAAAGATGTCGCAGAAGTCTGACCACAGGTGTGTTGGTTCACACTTACTGAATACATTTTCAAGCAAACATCACCAGACTACCTTGTGTGATACTTAACCAGGAACTTCTCAGAAGTCACCATCTAGCCTTTTCCTTTGTCCCACGAGGCAGAAACTAGAAAGTTTCACCGGTTCTTGGGATTCACATCTTAGGCATAACTATTACATCTCTAATAACAGAAAAGAGCATAGTTATATTGAAGACCTATCCCAACAAACTTAGTTCTTGAATTCTTTCATTTATGTAGCTATATAATTGGTAGTGACATCATAGCCACATTATATAGTTCAACCATCATGATGGCAGCAACACACGGATTTTTGTGACACTCCCCACTCAGGAGAGATTCTCTTTCTATACTCATTACTGAAGAGAATCGCTCTGGCCATTCCAACAGGTTTTTCCTATCGCTAGTTGCTCTGCAAATTTAGTTTGAAATATGAATATGATGGCTGCTGAGGTCGTTCCTCATATCCAGAAATGCATATACACTATCTTTGCCTTTCGATTCTGACCTCTTCAGTATTAATCTGAACTTAGATTGTACATCCTAAAATTTAAGATTTGAAAGATACTTTAGAGACCACTGAGTCCTGAGCTCATTAATTTTTGAAAACGAGACCTGAGTCCAGAAAAATGAAGTGATCTGTCCAAGGGTCCTCAGAAGAACCAGCTCACACACTTGATCCTTAGCCAGGCCTCCTTCTACCTAGCAGAGTTGCCCTTTTTTATATAAAAAGGAAAACAAAGAGACTTTGCAACAAATATTGAAATTGTTATTGGAAAATACTGGAAACCTGTGGCCTGAAGGAGAAAATGTCCTTTTTAAAATTGCATTAAATATTAAGCAATATTAAGTAATTAAATATTAAGTAACTCTTTAAAGAATATCCATCACCATATAAATTTATTATGGTACATTAGCTGTGCAACTAAGCCAAATGTGCTGATTAACGTTCTTGTTGAAAAGTAGTATTTTGTGTCCACAGCAATCGTTCCTAAGTCATAATTGTGGTCTATCTGATGTTAATATTTTACTTTTGCATGTGTGTATCTTTCACAATGATCTAAATAGCTATAGTTCAGCAAGGCAGTGTGGTACAATGAAAAGAGCACTGAACTAGGAGTCATGAGTCTTGACCTCTTGTCTGAGCAGTTAACTAGCTGCGTGAGTTGGACACGAACAATAAGCTGAAAACCAAGGAAAAGCAAACAAGCTGGGGCTAGGTGACTTTAGTTCTTCTCAGCTCTAAGCACCATTCATTATCCTCACCACCATCACTGAAACTAAAGGTAAACACATGAAAATTCATGAAGTCTTTGCTTTATAGAATTTAAGAGCAGCAATTCATTCATACAATTTGCTGTCCCCCAAATTCTACATTTTATAAGTTCTATCCTCAAGAAAGGGTCTCTACATCATTCCAAGGCCATTTTACTTTTGCAAGAGCAAGTTATAGGAACAAGAGAGAGCCGTCCTGAAATTTCTGCCTGGCCTCAAAAGCCTGTCAGCATTCCCTCTAACTTTCCAGGTCATTCTTAGGAAAGTAAATAAAGATCCCTCTTGGGGCCCCTGGGTGGCGCAGTCGGTTAAGCGTCCGATTTCAGCCAGGTCACGATCTCGCGGTCCGTGAGTTCGAGCCCCGCGTCAGGCTCTGGGCTGATGGCTCAGAGCCTGGAGCCTGTTTCCGATTCTGTGTCTCCCTCTCTCTCTGCCCCTCCCCCGTTCATGCTCTGTCTCTCTCTGTCCCAAAAATAAATAAACGTTGAAAAAAAAAATTTTTTTTAAATAAATAAAAAAATAAAGATCCCTCTTGCCATCCTGTAAGAACTAAACTGACCCCTAAATAAGCAACCAAATTACTTCAGGATAAAAAAAAATTAAAATGGCATTCTAACTATAACTTAAATAAAAATGAAATAGGATTGTCGATGAAGTCTTTGGTCGATTTTATAACAGGCAGGAAACGCCTACCGAAATATTAAATAGCCTTACCTTTAACTGCTTTTTAAACCGCATTCGTGAGCAGTTGTCACATTCACGTGCAGACCCTAAACCCACATCTGAATAAATTAGTGAAATCTAGCCTATCTGAAATGAGCCCATATACTTCCAGGAGTACTGGCTCACATCTGCTTCGGGGTTTTTCTCACTCATGGTGTCCACTCGCCCTGTATCTAAGGGAGGCATGAAAATGGAATACCTGTTGTTTGCAGTGCTCCAACATAAGCTGTCAGGAATGTGACATGCAGGAGTCCCACACTGAGTGAGGAAGGGGAAATAAACCCAGTGGTCACCCCCCGCCCCCCCGCCACGTCTGAGGTATTAGGACGCTATAATTATTTTTCAGTCCAAAATCTGAAAAGGTCATATTTCTGGTTGTGATGAATTACAAACATGGCCCTAATTTTTCAACCCCTGCAAGCCTTAAGGACTCAGCCATTTGACTTGTTTTGGCCTATTGGGTATCAGCAGATAATGCAAGCAAAGGCTTGAAACAGGCTTGTGATGTGGGGATGTTCTCCTTTGGGCCTCTGTCATCACCATGAGGATATGCCTGCAGGAGCCTGCCCGGGGAGGAGAGACATACCAAGCAAAACTGAGTTCATCCCAGCCACTGGAGCCAAAAGAGCCAGACATATGAGTGCACCCAGCAGTTGCCCAGTGGACCTCCCTGCCATGTAATAGATGCTTGTTGTGTTTGCCATTGAGATTTTGAGGCGAGGTTCTGTGATACAGTAGAAGCTAACTACTATACTGCAGGTTTTAGGTTCCCAGCAGATAGTTTCCCTTAATTAAAAAAAAACAAAAACAAAAAACCCTCCATCTTTCAATCTCTTCAGAGTTCTACAGTGATCATGTACTTCCAGTTCATTCACTCATTCTAGTAATTCATGCATATGCTACAGCTATTTATTGGCTGCCTATTATATGCAGTCACTGATCGATGTGCTTGTAATAGATCAGTAGACCAAATACACCAATGTGTTTTATTTGTTCGTAAACACCCATCCGGAGCTTACTTTCTAGTAAGAGAGACAGATATCAAACAATAAACATAATCTAAAATTAATCTTATGGTATATTACAAGGTGGAAATACAATGGAAAAACAAAGGAGTGGAGTAGGCTGGGGGCGTAGGGAGGTAAGACTACTGCAGAATGTGTGGGCAAGTAAACTGTTCTGCTAAACAGAATGGTCAGGGCATGCCTCACTGACAAAATGATAATGGAGCAAAGAACTGGAGGGAGGTGAAGGAGTTCTGCACACAGGTCTCCAGGGGAATGGCATTCCAGGGAAAGGGAAGAGTCAGAGTAAATGGTCCAAAATAGAGTGTGTCTGGTGTTAAGGGTGCCCCCAGAGCTCAAGTAGAATGAGCAAGAGACACGGTGACAGGAACAGAGGTGAAAGAGGCAAACGTAGGGAGGAAGTAGATGACAAGGGACTTCAGGCCACTGTAATGACATCGGCTGAGTGAACAGAAACCCGTGCCAGGTTTTGAGAAGAGAAGTGGTCTGATTTGATTTCCACTTTTAATGTGTCTGCAGGGGGAACAGACCATAGGGAAGCAAGGGAAAAAGCAGGTAGTGCTTCAGCGATAAAGTAGGAGAAAGACGATGGTGGTTTAGACCAGCATGACAACAATAAAGTGGTGAGAAATGGTCAGATTCTGAGAGTATCTGAAGGTAAAGCCACCGTAGCTTCCTGAATGTGAGGTATGAGGAAAAGAGAAGAGTCAAGGATGACCCAAATGTTTTGGCATAAGCCATTCAAAAGATGAAGTTATTAGCTAAGACGGGAAAGACTGAAGATAAAGCATATTCGAGGGGATATATAGGGGATTCGAGTTTGACCAAATGGAGTTGGGAGATGTTTATTAGATACCCAAATGAGGAAGTCACATGAGCAGTTGCATTTAGGGTTGGAAGTATAAATTTAGGAGTCGTCAGCATATAAATGGTATTTTTTTTCTTTTTTTAAACTGTACTTAAATCCAAGTCAGTTAACATCTAGTGTAATAATGGTTTCAGGAGTAGAATTCAGTAATTCATCACTGACATATAACACTCAGTGCTCATCCCGACAAGTGCCCTCCTTAAAGCCCTGGGACTAGACGATACCAAAAAGGAGTTGAGACAGAGAACAGAAGAGGTCCCTGGGCCACTCCAATATTAAGAGGTCAGAAAAGATGATGAGAAACACACAAAGACCTAAAAAAGAGTGACCACTGGGGAAGGAAGAAAACTAAAAGAGTATATGGTTCTGGAAGCCAAGTAAAGAAAGTAGATTAAGGAGGAGAGGATTATCTACTGTGACAAAAGCTGCTAACTCGTCAAGATGAGTACTGAGAACTGTGTGTTGGATCTAGAAACGTGAAAGTCGTTGGTAACCCTGACAAAAGCAGTCTGGGTTGGTGTAGTCAGTAGGGCATCCATCTTCAAAGTGAGCTGATCCCATCATACTCTGCCAAATCTGTAAGGAAGCTGTTCTGTCTCCATCAAGAGATCTGAAGGCAGCATGGTTCTTACAGGCGTGGCAGTGCTGGGCTACCTGCCATCACATTTCACCCAACTGAACTAAATAGCCACAGATGCTGACCTGCCTCCACCCCTATTAGGCAGCTGAGAGCACAATGTATCAGGACATCGCTTCATTTTTACCAGTGTTTGGATAGAACGACTTGTCATCTCATTTTCCCCATTCATGCTAAACTAATGGATTCCAATGTTGTCATTACCCACCTCCTCTTTTCTCTAAATTCAGAGTTAGTCCCGACACACTCCACATCCCCTACTACTGCCATTGCTTCCACCACTGCTAGAGCAGAAAGAGGCAGCTATTCATAAGTTAGCTATGAACTTGGTAGGCCCAATGACCTTAGCTCCCCAGGTCAACAGATCACTGAAGTCTTAGTATCACCATGTTCTCTAGAAGAATAGAACAAGGTGGGTTCTTTTACTCTGGATTTCTTCTGTCTGTAGTATGTGCATGTGTTTGCGTACCTTAACTTAGTGATATGCCACCCATAGTTTTAGTCAATTATTTTTCATGTTAAATGTGAGTGGCAGCATGGAGTACTTACTGTAAACAGGTGTGCTGGAAAAAAGAAAGAACTCTGAATCTAGAATTCTAGGCTCAATTTTTCTGCTAGGTAGTTCCGAGACTTTGATCAAGTCACTTAATCTTTCTAGCCTCAGGTTTCTTACCTAGAAGATGAAGGAGTTAGATTAGATCCATGGTTTGCAAACTGTGTTTTTTCGTGCCCTGGGGTTCCTAGAAGGTCTCTCAGGAACACCAAACTGAGGGAAGAGAGTCTATGCCAAATCAGCTTTCATCTGTCTTATAGACTGATGTCTATAAGTCTTATAGACTTCTACGGCTGGTAGAAGCATTTGATTGCTTTAAATGTTGCAAAGCACTGAATTTGTAATCTTTAAGGTCCTATATAGATTCAAGGACTTAATTCAGTATATTGCTTTCTGTAAATGAAAAATGATCATATGGGGGAAATCTTGAATAAATTAAACATCCATGATATGCCTTAGTAAAATAATATTTTAATAGCATAAACATAAAGGTACTTAAAATATAAATATATAGGTGCTTAAATATGTATCCGTTGCTTAAAACGTGCAGAATCTCTTTGGTCAAGAGCAGCTAGCTTTTCTTTAACATTTTGCTTAAATCAGACCCTAAACAGGAAGCCCTAACCCTGCCTTCTGTAAAATCCTCAATTCACATGCAGTTACAATTCTCACAAGAATTACTGGACAATCCCAAGAAAGAACCTCACGTTTACATTCTCAATTCATTGATTTGGTTCTACCATCATTCATATTAATAATCAGTCAATTACTCTTGGTAAAAGATAGCCAATGTAGGATTAAGGGAAACCTAATTTCCTGGAATGGGAGCTTATCCCTTCAAGACAATGAATTATAGTAACTCATGGTGAGAAATATTAACCTGAGGCAACAAGGAAATATTTTATTTTCCAATTCTTCATTGGGCTTTTGAGTTATTTTGGACATATAACAGGTATCTCCCCATCTATATTATTAGTATCTTTTCACTTCTAAATTGTAACAACTTAATTTATTTATTGTCTTGGAATAGTTCTCAAAATCAAACTATAACATCGTTATCAAAATAAAGAAAGACTAGTCAATATTACTTTATTTCAAATTTCTTCTTTTTTTTAAGGACAGCTGACACACAATGTTACATTAATTTCAGGTGCACAACAAAGTGATGTGACAAGTTTATACATTATGCTACACTCACCACAAATATACCTACCATCTGTCACATACATTGGTATTAAAATATCACTGACTCTATTCCCTATGCTGTGCCTTTTATTCCGTGACCTATTCATTCCATAACCGAAAGCCTGTATCTCCCACTCCCCTTCAAATGTCTTTGTAAGATGTTACAAGGAAACAACCAGAATCGGCAGTGCATGTCTACCAATTAATTTCCTCCATCAATTAATTTCTGTGTGCCAATTTCCTCTTTTCCTTTTTCAATGTGGAAAATGAAAACCTTGCCACCAACACATTTTGAGTCTATTGTGAGAAAAGAATTTTAACGGGTTTGTGTAATAAATCTCTGACATCACCAAAGGAAAAACACAACAAATCTCACTCCACATGAAGCTCTATCCAATGTGTGACTCCAAAACGAAAAAAAAAAAAAAAAAGAAAAGGCAGATGTGGCTGAGCCAGGTTTTTATTCCCCGCAAAGGAATTAGATATTTATTTCCCATGACAAGTGATGAAACTGCCATTCTCTTTTTTCCAACAACAACAAAAGAGAAAGAGAGAGAGAGAGAAAGAAAAAAGAAAAGATATAATAGCTAACACTTGTGTGGTACTTTAAATTTATAAAGTACTTTCATATGTTATGAATTGCAATTTTTGTAACAAACTTGTTAAGTATAAATTATTTTTATTTTACATCTGAGGATAATGAAGCTCATCAAAGTGACTATACCAGGATTGCTCAGCAAGTCTGAAGAGCAGGAGTACTTAGACCAGGAAATCCAACTCTGAAGCCTCCCCTCTTTCCACAAAACAAACTAAAATAGCAGATTCTTTGATAACAATTGTACCCTTTGGGAGTCAGGTGGTCTGAGTAATATGCTGGGTCGGACTAACCCAGGAGAGGTTGGCTAAAGCTTTGAACTTCCACTGACCATTCTCATCTTCAGCTTCCAACCCATTCTCAACTTGTCTTCTGGCTTTTTTGCCACTTCATATGCAAATGTCCTATTTGTACCGAAAAGACAGGACACTGGTGGAAGGGACTGGGTCTTATTTATGTTTGCTGTCTCCATAATAGCTGACGTGTAAGAAACTCTAGTTGTATGTAAGTGATGAATCACTCAATTCTACTCCTGAAACCAATATTGCACTGCATGCTAACTAAAATTTAAACTGAAAAAAACAATTTTTAAAGAAGCTCTCAACAAGTAACTATTTAAGTGAATTGAGTCATCCATCTTGAACACTTATTCTGTGACTTGCTATGCCCTAGCTCAGTAAACAGGACAGAGAGAGAGTCCCTGTCATCATGGAGTTTATGGCCAGTTGTTGAATAGCTAACAATAATTACAGTAACTAGAGAAGAGCTATTTGCCATCAAAGTTGAACACCGGGAACTAACCCAGCGTGAGGCAACAGGGAAGTCCTCCCTGAAGAAAAGACATTTAATCTGCCTTCTAAGGTTGAAGGGGAGGGGCCCAGGTGAGGAGGAAAATGCAACTGGAGGCAGAGAGACTAGCATGTGCACAAAGATGGGGAAATGCATCCCCTAAAGCACATCTTAAATCCTGCATCTTGGGACATCTGGGTGGCTCAGTAGGTTAAGCATCCGATTTCAGCTCAGGTCACGGTCTTACAGTTTGTGAGTTCGAACCCCGCATCGGGCTCTGCGCTGACAACTCAGAGCCTGGAGCCTGCTTCAGATTCTGTGTCTCCCTCTCTCTCTGTCTGTCCTTCCCCCACTTGTGCTCTTTCTCTGTCTGTCAAAAGTAAATAAATAAACATTTTAAAAAATTTTTTCAATCTTGCACGTTACTGAACTACCTTGGCTCAGAACCAAATCTCATAATGATGTCGGGATTTTCAGGGTAAAGTAGGCATCGTAAGGAATTCAAATAATTTCCTCATGTAGATAAATCATGTACTCTTTCAGATCTTTAGAACATTTCGGTAATTTTTTTCAGTCTTGCTAAAAAAAAATAGGGGGTAGGTGTAGGGTTCTCTCTCTTTTATCTGAAACTAATTATTTTATGTCATATGTAGAAATTCAATACTCTAATTGGTGTCAAATCTGGTTAAGAAGCTGGATTCTTGGGACGCCTGGGTGGCGCAGTCGGTTAAGCGTCCGACTTCAGCCAGGTCACGATCTCGCGGTCCGTGAGTTCGAGCCGCGCGACGGGCTCTGGGCTGATGGCTCGGAGCCTGGAGCCTGCTTCCGACTCTGTGTCTCCCTCTCTCTCTGCTCCTCCCCCGTTCATGCTCTGTCTCTCTCTGTCCCAAAAATAAATAAACGTTGAAAAAAAATTAAAAAAAAAGAAGCTGGATTCTTATGAAACCAGTAGGAAATGTTGTAAAGATTTATTTAGTCACAGCTGTTGTTACAAGTAATTTCAAATTTTATAGTTATAATTGTACTTCCAGTTGTAAATTAAGTCTTCAGTAGGATTTGGGGAGTTGTTATACAAGGTGTCATGAGGTTATGTGTGTGGTATTCCATGTTGTGGAAAATACAATAAATTACATTGCTATAAAGGTAAACACTTTACACATATAATTAAAGTGGGATGTTTGCACAGCCTATAATTTTACAACTTTAAAGCTTGGCATAAAACTTACATATGTATACAAACTGCCAGGAAGACACATGTTTTTTGATTATATGTAGACAGATACTGAATAACCGCTGAAAAATCCCTCTGAGATATTAAGTACTGAGTTTTGTTTCCCGTCCCCCCTCAAGTTTATGTTGAAGCCCCAACCCCAGTACTTTAGAATGTGACTGTATTTGGACACAGAGTCTTTAAAGAGATAATAAAGATTAAATAGGGTCATATAGATAGGTCTAATCCAATAGGCTGGTGTCCTTATAAGAAGAAGGGAAAACACCAGGGTCGTGTGAATACAGAGAAAAGGCCATGAGAGGACACAGTGGGAAGGTGGCCATCTTCAAGCCAAGGAGAAAACCCTCAGATGAGACGAAACCTCTGACACCCTCACCCTGGCCTTCCCAGCCTCCAGAACTGTGAGAAAATACATTTCTGTTGTTTAAGCCATCAGGTCTATAGTATTTTGACAGAGCAGCTGTTACAGATCAGATATAAATAATATTATATATATAAATAATATATATATTTAAAATGACATATATTTATAAATATATATTATTTCCCACAAAAATTCATATGTTGAAGTCACAACCTGCAATGCGACTGTATTTGAAATAAGGCCTTTATGGAAGTACTCAAAGATTAAATAAGGCCATAAAGGTAGGGTCCTAACCCAGTAGGACGGACACCCTTATAAGAAGAGAGACAATACCCCAGAATGCTTCCCCCATGTCTGTGCCCACAGAGAAAAGGATGCAGTGAGAAGGCAACTAACTATCAGAAAGCCTGGGAGAGAGGTCTTATCAGAAACTGAATTTTCCAGCACCTTCTTTTTGGACTTTTAGCCTCCAGAATTGTGAGAAAATTAATTTTGTTGTTCAAACCGCCCCCCCCCACCCTCCCACCCCCTGGCTATAGACTTTGTTAAGGCAGGCCAACCAAACTAATACAGCAGCAAACTAACACAGATACAGATTTTGGTCATAAATACACATGTATGAGTATATGCATGCACATGCAGACTAGCGAGGTGCGGTCAGATTATCTAGAGTTGGATCTGACGACGGTGGGAAGACTTTTATTATGTCTTTGCATATTAAGATTTTTGTCAGACTACAAATGAGTATACATAATTTATGTTTATGCAGCCAGACCGTATCTGGATATAAATTAGGAAAGACAGAATTGTTTTTATGAAGTGGGGTCAATGCATGGGTACTCTCAAGGGAAAACATGCTTTGGAAATATTCACAAATTGATTACTGCAGCTTTCAGAGAGAAAGGAAGAGGCTGGGCTTAATCTACCTGACATTGTCAAGAAAGCACATTAAATTTGGACTCTACTGGTTCAAATTAAACTTTTTACATGTAGATGTTATATTCCTGTCACTTATCAAGTTACCTTAAGAAGCTTTTTATTAAGCCTGACTAATTCTCTAATGGTACAAAGAAAGATGAGTTCCTTAAATATTTAATCCATTTGTGACTCAAAGTGTCACTTTCAGAATGTGGCTGTTAAATTCTTAGAATTAATTACCCTTTGAATTAAAACTGCTTTGTCAGACATTCAAGACATATAGTCAGAGCTCATACAATGCATAAATTCAACATTTCATCTGTTCATCAAGAGACTTTATTCCAAATGCTGTATTGAAAATCCCAACCTGGCAGCCTTGTTTGTGACCATGGAACTCAGGAATCTTCGACGGTAAGATTCCTACCCACCAAGTTCTTGGTCTTTCTCCTGCTTCCTCCTTCATCCAAGTGTTAATGAGCTAAAGGTTAGCCACCCTCTATCTGCACAATCTCTATTCTTTTTCACTGTAACTCTGTTCTCCTTAACCCATCCTGAATCTCATCTCCTTCAGAAAGCTTTTCCCCTATGACAGCAGGCAACCACATCATAGGCCCCTCTCCCCCTTTGTATCCTCCTAAAACACTGAACACACCATGACTTTAATTACGCATTTTTTATCTGTTCTCTCTCAGTACCTTGAAGGCTACCCAAGACTAGCATCTGTGTTCCTCAAGGCTGGATCCCCAAGAAGACAAGATCAATCAGGCAACCACATCAATGGAGCACCTTGTACCCCCAAACCAGACACTGGATTCCCATAAAACAAAACTGGAAGACTGGATCCAAGAGGAGACAGAAACCCACAAATACACACACACACACACACACACACACACACAGCCATTGCCACAAAGACACAAGCACACAGGCACAAATCCTGAGTGCCACATGATTTGTTAGCGCTCAGGATTCATTCCTGAGGTGCTGCTCCCAGTACCATGCCAGGTGCTAAGGTTATAGCAGTTGCTGGTTGAGTCAATTTCTGAAGGAGAAAGCTATCTTTTGATTGAAACTTAAATTCCCTGAGGGATGTTAAGAGATTGGAAGATTATACATTAGCTATTTAGCTTTCACATTGACAAGTCTCAGTTTAGGGAAGATCTATTCTCAGACACCGTTTTCTAACGTTAGCAACAGAAACAATCACTGGAAAATACTTCTAGCATAATTCCCTGAGCAGGCTTCCTTTCCTTCCACCACCACCTCCCACACCCCTCTGACTTAAAATATAAGTATTTACATGTAAAACGTAAAACACAAAATGGCATTTTAGAATCTCCAGTTCCGAGGGTTGATGGGGGGTGGGAGGGAGGAGAGGGTGGGTGATGGGTATTGAGGAGGGCACCTTTTGGGATGAGCACTGGGTGTTGTATGGAAACCAATTTGACAATAAACTTCATATATAAATTAAAAAAATAAAAAATAAATAAAAATAAAAAAAAATAATAATAAAAAAAAGAATCTCCAGTTCCAGTCAGTTTCTATTTTTTTTACAAAAAAAAAAAAAAGCATGTCATAAAAAAGACTTCTGTTGCAATGAAAAATAGAACTAGGAAACAACTAATTAGAAGGGAGAACACTCCACTGCCAGGGTTGTTGGGACAGAAACAGCCAGGGGCACCTGCGTGACACAGCCAGTTAGGCATCCGACTCTTATCTCGGGGCGGGTCCTGATCTCATGGCTCGTGAGTTCGAGCCCCCCATGGGGACATGCGCTGATAGCGTGGAGCCTGCTTGGGCTTCTATCTCTCTTTCTTTCTGCTCCTCCCCGGCTTGTGCTCAGTCTCTAGGTAAATAAATACACATTTAAACTTTTTTAAGAAGAGAAGAGAAGAGAAGAGAAGAGAAGAGAAGAGAAGAGAAGAG
>NW_024412429.1:15599905-15615015 GCF_014898765.1 Herpailurus yagouaroundi
GAGAAGAGAAGAGAAGAGAAGAGAAGAGAAGAGAAGAGAAGAGAAGAAAAGAAAAGAAAAGAAAAGAAAAGAAAAGAAAAGAAAAGAAAAGAGCCAGTGCTGGGTGACAGGCACGCACTCCCCCGGCAGGCAAGCACCCTGGCTGGCAGGTACCTACCGCCTTTCATCATGCCTACTTCATAGCACTTCCGGAGCCGGCAGGCCTGACAACTCTTCCTCCTGTTCTTATCGATCGTGCACTGGTTGGTAGCTGGACACATGTAGTCATTATGTCCTAGTAAGAGCAAGAGAACAGAATTCACATTATTTCAGGAAACAGAGCCAGTCAGAATCGACCGGGAAGCTGCCTGTTTTCCTATCACTCACTTGTGTTGCGACTTCGCATGCCATCCTTTTCCTGCCCTTCTCAAAGTGTGGGAAAAAACTCCCCGAGACTTGATTTTTGTCTCAGCCAATCACTTCCGGAGTTCTTTGGGCAAAAGTCACCTTCAGTTCATACAGTTGATATTTGGAGGCACAAGGTTTTATGTACACTCACACACTTTCTCAACGAAGGCTTTTCTTTTTTTTGGACTCAGGCCACTAGCTAAAATCATCGAAATAAAACTGTTGGAACTTTCAGACAGTTTCAAAGTGGCCTTTCTTACGGTATAATTGGAAGAATCTTTAGGTAGGTATTCAAATGCAGCCTGGAACACCTAAATTCCAGTCCAGCGTGCTGAGTTGGGGTGGCGGCCAAGTTCAGTCCTTAAGTTGATAAGTTAGTCCGTCACTTACTGGCTGGAGGACGCTGAGTGTATTAGTTAACATCTCTAGGTCTCACTTACCCCTCTCTCACCTAGAGAAAGTAATGGCACCCACTATGTTGCATTTTTCTAAGAATTAAATGTGAGACTACATGTCAAAGGTTTACCAGTGCCCTGGATGTGGTAAGCACTCAATAAATACTGTTGCTGTTACCATTTATTAATCCTCTTTCTTTATTAATCCTCTTTCTTTTCCCTCTTGTTGACTGACTCCCTATTGCTCAACTGTTTCTCATTCACGTTCATCACGTGTGACTCTGTCCCACAATAAAGGGCTCCCGTGACCTCACATCACTCTCAAACTTCCATCTTACATCCTACCCCTTCTTAGTTCAACTCCTCAGAGACATCTACACACCTGAGGTCTGCTTTGTCCTCACCTCTCCTGCATGGCTCAACCCACGCCTGTTTTCTCCCTTAGCTGTCCCACAAAAACCGCTTAAATCCTGATATCACCAATGACTCCTATTACTGAAGTCAACAGGTATTTCAGCCCACATCATACTTGACCTATCAGAAGCACCTGACAATTCCTCCCTTCCTCCTGAAGCATGCTTTTCCCTTGGCTTCCATAAAACGAAACATTCCCGTGTCCTTCCTACCCCTCAGGACATGGCTTCCCAGTGTTATTTGCAGATGCCACTCCAACCAACATTAAGCTAATCTGCATGGGGCTCAATGTCAGGCCCTTCTTATGACTCCAAATTCTCACAGGAGAATCTGTTCCACAGCTACAGCTTCCCTTATCATAAATGCAGATGACTCACAGATTTATACGCAGCCCAACTCTTCTCTGAGTTCTCGGGACATACAGCCAATTGCCCACAAGAAGTTTCTGCTCTAAGATTCAGAGGTCACGTCCATGTCTTTACCCCTCAAAAGCAGTCTGGTTTATACTGTGCAGAACATTAAACTCCACAAATTACTAAATATCGCCATGGTTTTATGAAGAAGTCCATGTATAGAAGTCTAAATTCTTACACCTGAATTTAGACTATGGAGATGACGTGTACTATTTTAAAATGTTTCCCATTCTCAAAGAAAAAAATGAGGAAATATCACACCCTGTAATTCAGATCATCTGTGTCTCCACTTTCCCATTCACTAAAGGCAAGATGCAACATGCAGTGACATATTGTGTGGGTTTTTTGTAAGTTTATTTATTTATATTGAGAGAGAGTGGGGGAGGGGCAGACAGAGAGGGAGAGAGAGAATCCCACGCTATCAGCATGAAGCTGATCCGGGGCTCCAGGAAGCAGGAAATCATGACCTGAGCACAAATGAAGAGTCTAATTAATGCTTAGCCAACTGAGCCACCCAGGCGTCCCCGCAGTGAAATGTTTTAACTACAGAACTCTTTGTTCTTTATTCAATTGAAGGGTCAATCTCAAGTAGAATAGGGTGGGTGGGGCTTTAATAAGAAACGCTGGTCTCATAAAACTTGGTGCTTCATCTTTAGATATACATTATAAAAATTGCTACGTGCACAGGCTTCAGATAAAATTAACATGTACATTCTTCTTTTGTATATAGCAACCAGCAAACTAGACAGAAAAATTGTAAACTGACAACTTTAGTAGGAGACCACACACTGCCTCAAATATCCAGGCACAATTATTGTGTTTAGAAATGCCTTCATTAACCGGGACAAACTGAGGAAATAATAGAACCAGAAATGAAATTTACCTAGACAGATGTTAACTTTAAGCAAAAGGTGCAGATTTCTGATACCTCAAGGAAACTTTCAGTGTTTGGTCTCCTATGATGTTTATGCAGTACACGCTTTAACACCAAAAAAAATGAGGTTACATTTAAGCCTCAGAAGAAAACAGCCGATGATCATTCAAACCAAGAATTAACTTTGATTCACTTTCCTCCCAAAAAGGGTTGTTTTGCAAGCCAGAAGACAGGAGAGCTGAATGGGGTCAGAGGCCAATTGGCTGAATGTTGTATTTGCATTGGTCATCCATTGTAGATGTGTATCTTTATAGAACCAAGTGAAATTCCTGAACTGACATGTTTAACAGATAAAAGACGCTTGATTTGTGCAATTGAATTCATCCTTAACAAGAAAAGAAGTTGGTGCAGAGCAGAATCAGGTTTGTAATACAAGCCTCTGGGGACAAAATGGATTTTTCTCCTGCCCCCAACTACATTAAAATTTAGAATTGGTAAATTGGCAACAAGAAAAAAAAACAAAAACGAAGAGGTAACATATTTGATATATACAATTAAAACAAACTCTCCTGAACCAAACACCATTAACAACTATTTGCACCTCTTCAACTTACATCAAAGAAGGAAAACCACAAGGTAGTTTTTTGTTCCCTGAGGATAACTTGGTAAAGGTATGTAATTAAAGCAATCGATTTTAGTTTCTTTAAGAAGAAACTTCAGTTTGTTCTCAGTTTTTAAGAGTCTCTTATGCTTTGGCTCTCTCCCACTCTAACCTCTTTTTTTTTTTTTTTTCCTTCCCCTCCCCCATGGGTTTCTGTTAAGTTTCTCAGGATCCACATAAGAGTGAAACCATATGGTATCTGTCTTTCTCTGTATGGCTTATTTCACTTAGCATCACACTCTCCAGTTCCATCCACGTTGCTACAAAAGGCCATATTTCATTCTTTCTCATTGCCACGTAGTATTCCATTGTGTATATAAACCACAATTTCTTTATCCATTCATCAGTTGATGGACATTTAGGCTCTTTCCATAATTTGGCTATTGTTGAGAGTGCTGCTATAAACATTGGGGTACAAGTGCCCCTATGCATCAGTACTCCTGTATCCCTTGGATAAATTCCTAGCAGTGCTATTGCTGGGTAATAGGGTAGGTCTATTTTTAATTTTCTGAGGAACCTCCACACTGCTTTCCAGAGCGTATGGAAACCAATTTGACAATAAATTTCATATATTAAAAAAAAAAAAAGAAGAAACTTCATTTTACATGTTATTATTTGCTCTTATGAAAACAATGCCTATGAAAATCCTATTGAAGGAGAGGTAATTAAAAAAAAAAAAGACTGAGGACCCTAAAAGCTCCCTGTACCTGTGACCAGATGAGCCTCAAGGTGCCTTTCCCACAGGCCTGGATGAAGCGCAAAAAGCCAAAGCCAAGATGTTAGGCTCAGGTGAAGTTCTGGAGAAATTATCACTATTTTGTTGCCCATCAAAAAAATAAAGATAAAGCCTTTGCACTAATGTGGGGTCTGAATAGTTATAAGTGGAGAGAAGCGGAGATGAATGAACCCTAAGCAGAAAGCTAGAGGAGCGAAAGGAGAGTCGTCCGGGAGCAGGAGCCACCAGGCCGACCCATAGCTCCTGGGCCAGCAGATGAGCTCACACACAGCTTTTTCTCACACTTGTCTGGGATTCTTCCTCTCGACTTTTTGTTTTTCCTTTCCTTCTTGTTTTTCTCTCTGTCAGTAGCAGCTGTTTTTGCATCGTTACTACCGCATAGAAAGACTCCATTTGCCAGTTACAAAAATAAGCAATGACCCATCGTCAGAGATTCAAAAGAAACATAAAACAGACCAAATTAAAACAAGCAAGTGACGAGGTACTGTTGGTGGACTTGTAAACTGGTGCGGCCATCGCTTCTCGGCCTTTTGGCTAAGATCAAGTGTAAACTGGTGCGGCCATTGCAGAAAACAATATGGTGGCTCCTCAAGAAATCACAAATAGAACTACCACATGATCCAGCAGTTCCACTACTGGGCATTTACCCAAAGGAAATGAAATCACTAGAGATATAGGTACTACCACGTTCATAGAGGCATTATTAATAATCATCAAGGTATGGAAACAATCTTAAGTGTTCACTGACAGATAAATGAACAAAGAAAATGTGGTCTTTATATAAACATATTGGGGTATTATTCACCCTTAAAAAATAAAGAAATCCCATCATTTGGGACAACGTGGATAAACCTGGAGGGGATTATGTTAAGTGAAATAAGCCATACAGAGAAAGACAAATACTGCATGGTATCACTTGTGTGGAGTCTTGAGAAGAATAAGGTCTGAGGATCTGATGTAGAACACGGTGACTACAGTTGATAACAATGTATTGTCATCAGTGAAATTTGCTCAAAAAGTAGAACTTACATTCTCACTACACACACACACACACACACACACACACGGTAAATAGGTAATGGACGTGTTGACTCAGTGGAAGGAATCTTTTCACAAGGTATATCAAATCATCACAATGAACACTTGACATATCTCATAATTTGGTCACTTGGGTTTCAATGAAGCGAAACAAAATAAAATAAAACAAAAAACCCAAGCAGCAGCCTGAGGGGAATTTAACACTGTCTGTCTTTCCTTTTGCCACACAGCATATTCTGGCAGACATCTCCGACCAAATCTCTTTGCTGAGCTTCCCACCCATACACCTACCCGCCCACGGTCCACGGAGACTTGACTTTCTCACAGTCTCGTCAAAATGAATGTGTCCCAAACACAACTGTCAATCATCTTTCCTCGTCAATGTCTTCCTATCTGCCACCACACCACACAGCCTGAGACGTGGTGTTACTCAAGGTTCTCCACCCTCCTCCTCACTCACATGCATGCACACACTAATCAGATCGATTATTTTTAAATTCCTTTTCAGAGCAAAAGCAATTTTTCCTGGGCCCACCATCCCTACCACAGCTCATACCATCTCCAGTCCCCATTGTCGCAACAGCCCACTAAGCCACCCCCTGCCTCCCACCTTCCCCTGCCAACCATTGCCCACTGTGTTGCCAGGTGGTTCTTCTAAAATCATACACTGCCATGGCGCTACCCTGCTTTAATATGCTGGTGCTCCTCAAAGCTCTAAGGATAAAATCAAAATGCCTTAAAACAGCTTACCAAGCTGTTCCTGATCAACCTCCTTTCCTGCCTTATCTCTTACCAGTCTCTAAGTTCTAAGCATGCCCTCCCGTTCAACCATGCTCCTTTTGAGCCCCAGGACTTTGCACACACAGTTCCTTCTTGTGGAAACAGACTTTTCCTACTCTTGGCTCAAGTGACTCCCACTAATCTTTCAGGTGTGTCAATCGAGACGTCAATTTCTCTGGGATTCCTTTCTGCCCCTCCAATGATGCCTAGCTTTTATCCTGTCACAGTGCTTACTACATTGGACTTTAGCTGTTTGTCACAATCCCCAGGTCACTTTAAGTGTGACAAGGGATGAACTACACCTGTCTCATTTATCACCATTAATCCTGTGCCCAGCACATTCTCAGGCACACAGTGGAGCTCAGCAAGTATTTGTTATCTGAACAAAATGAAACGTTGCCAAAGCTCTGTGTTGCCTCCCCCCCACCCAATCCCATCTGGAGCACAGGCCTCCCAAGCGGGGCAGGTTGGAGTTCTATGAAAGAAGTAATGACTGAGAAGTCAATGGTCCCAAATAAAGAGATGGCTGCCACACCTCAGGACCCCAAAACTCAGGTCCACAAGGGCAAGACTTGGTCCTAAGAGAACTCGTTGTAGACATGAGAGTTCCAAAGAATTTTTAATAAAAATCAGTATTGATTTTCAGTAGAAAATGAAGGATTAAAAACATTCAAGGTAATGCCAAGGGGAAAAAAAAAAAAAACCAAGCTATGCATTAATCATCTCTGAGTAGTAGAGCGGGCAAGGCAGAGAGAAGATGTAAAAAAGCTTGACGTAGCTTTGCCAAATTCTTAGGGCTAGAGAAGGAGGAATGGGAGGAGAAGGAGGTCAAAGATTCTGGTGGCTTGTGCCAGGATGTCTCAAAAGTTATTCTTAACATTAATCAAAAAAGAGGATCTGATCAGGGAGTGGGGTGGGAAGAAGAGATGTGGAAAAATTTTAAACATGTGATATTTGAGATTTCAGTAGCACACCAACAAGCACAACTACCCAACAAACTATTCTAAATGTAGTCCCAAAGCTTGGGAGGCATATCAAAATGAAGTTGGAGATCCCATGATCCAGAAATTCCATTTCTAGGTATATGCCCAAAAGAACTCAAAGCACAGACTCAAACAGATATTTGCACACCCACGGTCACAGTAGCATTATTCACAGCTCAAATGTCCACTGGCAGATAAATGGATAAAAAAATAGGGTATATACATACGACAGAATTTTATTCAGTCTTAAAAAGAAATAAAATTTGGATACATGCTACAACACAGATGAACCTTAAAGACATGCTGAGTGAAATAAGCCAGACCCAAAGGACATATATTGTATGATTCCAACTAAATGTAAAGTACCTAGACTAGTGAAATTCATAGAGACAGAAACTTGAACAAAAGGTATCAGAAGTTATAGGAAGGGGGAAATGGGGACTTTATTGTGCAATAGTACAGAGTTTCCACTTGCGATGACGAAAAAGCTCTGGAGATGGACAGTGGTGGTAGTTACACAACAATGTGAACAACTAAATGCCATTGAACTGTACAATTGAAAACGATTAAAATGGGAAATTTCATGTTATGTATGTTTTATCACAATTTTTAAAAATGAAGTTGGATGCATAGGAAGCATCTCCATGAGGCAGGGCAGGAAAAGAAATCAAAGATGTGCATGTTAAGTCGGCCTGTTCAGAATTTCGTCTTTAAAAAATGCCCTTGGACCCAAGGACTAGCCAGCAGTATTGGCCATGTGATCCGCTTAGACCTGGCACCACGCCAGGTGACTTTAGCCCTTTATCTCATCTAACCATCAAAACTGACAAGTCAGGTCATTGTAACTCCCATGTTATAGAAGCAGAAACTGAGACCCCAAGAGATTAACTAACTTGTTCAAGGTCACTCAGCTACTAGAGGCAGGGCCATGATCAAAGCCTCTTACTCCAGGAACACCACCATAGGGCTGATGACGTGGAAAGAACTCGATACCTATCTAGCCAGATGTCTAAATACTGTCACACTTTCAACTATTATCAAAACATTTTTCCCTAACATAATTACAACATCATATCACTAAGAGGGCATTTCAGAAGCAGCAATGAAATTATTTCCAGGACCTGTGATTCCTAAGACTCCCAAAGTTAAAGATATGAGAGACTGATCCCATGAAATATATTCATCAGTAGATAATGGCATATGTTATCAAAATCTCCCTGGAAAGCCTTTCAGCACATTCCAGCATATAATAGAGACAGAGTAGAAGGCAAGGTATTGAGGAAATAAATAAGAAATTTACTTTCTGTAAAAGAACAACTCCAGTATTATGTTTGGAAATAAATTTTGACTCAGATATTAAAGTGAATATTCTCTGATTTATAGCCAGTGCAACCAGCCAAACAAAATGAAACAGACTTTGGCTGTCTCAGTGAACACATTCCTAAAAATCCAGTGAGGACATTCAATGTGCCATGATTTGAACTATTTCAC
The DNA here is from genome assembly GCF_014898765.1 of Herpailurus yagouaroundi. Taxonomy (NCBI): domain Eukaryota; kingdom Metazoa; phylum Chordata; class Mammalia; order Carnivora; family Felidae; genus Herpailurus; species Herpailurus yagouaroundi. The sequence continues at coordinate 15,608,078 of NW_024412429.1, forward strand.
AACCACATCTGTATGTAATGGCATGCAAATAAAAACGCCATGCCTTCATAATGCAGCCCAAATTATATTTTTACAGCTGGTCAATTCTATGTCTTACCAGTGACAACAGCCACCTTCAAAGGGCAGCTTGCCTTTATTTTTTAAGTGAAGTAAAAACATTATGTGCATCGAAGGATATTTTTAAAAGAAAAAATATTTAAAGGAATTCTAGGAAAGATGATTGTCCTGGAAAGTTTCTTTTTCTAAATGAAAACGAAGAGGAAATCCGTTCTTCACCCTTGTCAGACCCCAGTCTGCTAAAAATTTTAGCCGGGGCAATGACATGATCCCTCTCCTTGTCCAGCCTTGCTTACCCTCTGCGAAACCACAATTGTTTTAAGCACCTGGCACAGGACCAAACCAACAGCTGCAATAAAGGAAAACATAATGAAATCAGTGACCACCATCTCATTGTAATACACCAGAGACAACGAACCAGTTTCAATAATGTTTCTTAAGGCTCAACAAATAAGTGCAGTTCCACAGCCCAAAAAAGGACTTTCTGAAATTGCTCCTTCTGGGACAATAGATAAGCATCACACCAAAGGGAGCACTGTGACAACCAGTGTGACTAGTTCAATGCCAGGCAGCATTCAGCTCACCTCCAGACCCCTCTCCTTTGCTCTGTTCCATTGTTTCCAGAGAGTTTCCCAAGCTTTCTTCCTACTTGGAGTCATTTAAAGTCCAAACACTGGTGTCCAAGAGCAGTAGGAACTATTTCAAAATGTTCTTGTCCAAAGCTGAGGACGCGAGTAAGATGGAAATGGGTTGGCGATCAGAGCAAGAGGGCACAACCTCAGAGACCCTGAGCACCATTGTGCTTACTGCCCTGGATTTCTGGAACCACTAAGAAGCTCACTGCCCCACCCTCCCGCTCCTGGGCAGGTCACTGCAGTGCTTTAGGTGAGAAGGGAAAGGGGGGGGGGGGGGGGCTTACAAAGATCTGATGTGGTGTGGACTATGAATGTCCCTTAAGCTTCTGGCCACCTAACCACTAAATAAGGGGTCTCGTCTGTCCTCAGGAGCCCTCCAGAATGAAGTCCCTAGTAAAGTTCCTCCAAGGCATCCTGATCAAAGTCATGAAAGAAGAGGCAGGAGCTTCTGTTTCAATGGTCAAAAGATTCCTCCAGCACATTTTAACATGAGCTCAGTTATTCCCTTTCTATCTTTAAGTCCACTTCAAAAATGAGGAAATAAGCCAAAAGATCGTCTGTCAGATTTAGAAATAATGACTAGGATACACTCTCAGCTTCAATAACAATTTCTCCCAACAAGCAGAAATAAATGGGTTCATTCATTGTCTTGCCAATGAACCTTCCCACGATGGTGGTTTGCATAAGACATCTGTGCATAAAGACAACTGTTTTGTATTTACTTGTACTTATTCACGTGGTAAACTTAACCCAGAGTAGCACAGATAATCTCACGTGTTTTCTAGGCCTCGTGGTTGGGGATAGCTTCTCCCACACGTGCTGCATGCAGTAGCCCAGCGGCCCAGAGAAGAGCCGGATGAATGTTACACGCTCAGTGAACAAATATGTGGGAATATGTTAAATCCACACGTCCTGGGTATCCAGACAGCTCAAGTCTACGGTGGCTAGACGGCCCTATGAGGAGAATTCTCCCAGAAGAGCCAGTTTTCTCATTTCCCAAGGGTGTTCGGGCTCCTCCGTCTATATGCTTGTCCACACCCCCACTCCCCATTCCAGCTAATGAAAACAAGAGAGCCTGGAAAAATCTAGTCTCCTCCTCCACCCAACCCCAAGAACCAGCCTCCAGAAAGAAGATGGCCTGAGTGTCCTGAACAAGCTAAGCTGCTGGATTCTTGGCCCCAGGTTCTCACCTCTAAAAGGAAAGGGAAGAAGAACCCATTCTGGTTCTAAACTTTGATCATTCTCTCTTTTCTCACCTTCCTCAGGGATATACTTCCTTTTTATCTGGCTTCTTAGGGTTCAAGTTTGGTGATTTTTTTTTTTTTTTTTTTTTTTTTTTACTGCTTAAGGTTTTTGTCTCCATTTGTGGTTGCTGCACTAAAGGGAAGGAATAACAGGCATATATGGAGAACGTCACAGGGCTCAGAACACTGGACTTGTGTATATGAGTCTAGGCGCGTATGTGTCATGGGATCCCAGGTGAACCAGGCAATCCCTCCTGATTATTTGACACCTTCCTTAGTGGCTGCTATGAGGCCCTGACAGATAATATATGCAAACATTTGATTCACCATAAAACTTGTACCAACAGAATGTATTAATTTCTATGGACTAAAATACAGCCATTTGAAAAAATGAGGCCTATACAGACTGATAATGGAGAAATCTCCAACATGTATTATTCAGTGAGAAAAGCTATTCACAGAATAATGTGTAGAGTATAATGCTACTTATATAACCAAGACATGTGTGAGTGTGTGTGTGTGTGTGTGTGTGTGCGCACGCGCAATTTTGGGATGAAACTATTAATAGTGTTTACCTATCAAGAAAGGAAGAAGCACAGACTTGGGTATAGGACCAGAGGTAGGCCTTAACTTTCCATCATGTACCACATTGTACTGTTTAACATTTAACGTGTGTATTTCTAGGGGGTTTTTTTAATAATAATAAAACAGTGTTTTGAAAATCTCTAACCAAAACCTGGCATTAACAATCTTCATTCCTTTTCTGGTTCCACCACCCATCCAGGGGTTATTTCTCCCTAATTTGCAGCCCACAGACTAAGTAATAAACTTCACCACCAGAACCTTGTTGAGCAAGGGAACACTACCACGCTTCTTTTATAAAGAATAGGAAAAGGGCTAAGTGGGAGCTGTGTTTTTTGATCTGCAGATAGCCCAGCAAAGAACAAGTAGCAGACACCCAACCACAGACAGAGGCTCCAGTCTGTTTCTGCTCCTGTCACAAAGCCATCCTGAGAATCTGCGACTCTCCTCCTGCCCCAGCTGGGCCTGGCTCCCCCTGTTTTGCGCTGACCCGAACCTTTATCCCTGAGGGACCTAGGTCCCCTCGCCATATAGAGGGGGGAAGTCATCAGTAACCTTTCTCCTTTGCCAGGTAGGATATAAGGAGGCACACAGGGGCATCCCGGGTTCTACCAATGCACGGTAATAGCCCCATTCCCCTTGGCAGGCAGGACTGACCCCAGCCAACTCTGTATCCCCCTTGTCTTGACTTTAAACCCAGCGAGACAAGGAGCCAGCTACAGTGGCACTCCTCACGTCCAGTGTCCCATTTAAAAGGATTCCATCCTTGAGGGAGTTAATAGAACACAATGGGTTCTGTACTTCCAACTAGTTGGGTTCAATACTGGTTTTAGTTCTTAAATAGCCCCACTTTCCTCACCTATAAAATGGGAGCAATTGTAGAGCTGGCTTCCTAGAATTTTGTGGAAGATTAAATGAGATGATGCATATAAAACCCATAACGAAGAGCCTGGTGCAGGACGAGTACTCCCTAAATGTTAGTATCATTATTATTATAATGATACTAAATCTCTAGATTGGCAAAGCTCTAATTTGTAGGGACAGTGCCTGACCAACAATATCCTCAAATCAATCTGTAATAACCTATCATTTTCTTAGTAGCTAAATAATCCTTTTTTTACCCTGAACTAATTCTCTTCACATCATATAACTTGCTAGGTTACATTTATGCAGTCAAGTGTAAATCATCCAAAACAGTTCGTCATATCAAAAACATTCACTCCAGTCAGCATAAGGCTAACTATCAGAGCTGGAAACTATTCTAGTGCTTGAAGAAGCAAGCAAAACTGTAAGAAAAATAGCCATGTATTTGAGCTCCTTAAAATACATTCAAACACCTTTTTAAGCAACCAAGAATTACAGTCTAACTGTCCAGGAATGTGGGGAAGTCATAACATGCCTCTTCGAGAAAAGCTAAACTACACTAAGAACTCACTTTCTGGGCTTTAAAGAGAAGGTGGCTGTCTCTCCTGTCCAAGAAGATAAAGGACAAAAGTCTTCTGTAACCAGAAGTAAGCCCCAAACTCTTAAGCCAATCTGTACTCTGATTTCTGATTCAAGGTACCTGAATTACCCTCCTTGCTTACAAATAAGAACAGGGAAGAGAGACTATATTTACTTAACAGAATATATTTCAAGAGGTGTTAAATTTGGTATAATTACCTTTTTGAAATCTACTCTCTTTTTACTGATTAATAATTTGGTGTCACTCCAAATTCCCATTTTGAAGTGGCAATTATAAAGGTTATTATGAAGTTGTTTTTTCTTCTCATTTAGTAAAAAATTCTAGGCTAGTTTGGAAGCAGAGCTTTGGAAAATGCTCTCTTTGGGAAGGCTTCCATAGAAAGAGATTATATTCTTCGGTGTCACCATCAAAGACACGGCAAGGTTTAAAACAGGCTATTTAGACTCACCCAACCATAAGATAAAGTCCATCCCAATAATCTATACATCCAGTGCGTTTTAATTTAAAAAGTGTTTACCTCTAATTCCATACAATGCAAGTCAAACACTGTATTTGTTCTTTTTTAAGGATACTTTAAGGGAAGACTAGATAAAAATTTTCAAAAAAGAAGTATTGAAACAGAAAAAAAAATTCATTCAGTCAAGGAATTTTGAGTCTCCACTGTATGCAAGAAGACACATATAGATTTCCACCCCTTCCCATCCAAAAGTAGAACATTCCTATGAAACTTTTTCATAAGACTATATGGTACACAGAGTCTCTGCTACTTTCCAAAAGTTTCCATTAAAGCCATATCGCTTTTACGAAAGATCTATATTAGTATGTGCTTTTGCTAACTGAAAATAATCTAAAGAGGATTCTCTCTTTTACAATAAAAGCTATTACTAATTAGGTCTTTCATAAAAGAGAAGTGGCCTAACAGGAACTTTTAGAAAACAAAGTACACTTGTGCTTGATATTTTAAGAGACCTGAGGATGGATACACTGTTTGTGCTCTCCAAAGCTTGACATTCTTAAAATAAAGAAGCATAGGTGGGGCACCTGGGTGGCTCAGTCGATTGAGCATCTGACTTCAGCTCAGGTCACGGTCTCACAGTTCATGAGTTCTAACCCCGCATCAGGCTCCGTGCTGACAGCTCGGAGCCTGGAGCCTGCTTCAGATTCTGTGTCTCCCTCTCTCTCTCTGCCCCTCCCCTGCTCATCCTCTCTCTCTGTCTCCCCACCCCCCTCTCAAAAATAAATAAACACTAAAAAAATTTTTTTTAAGAGCATAGGTAAGGGGCGCCTGGGTGGCGCAGTTGGTTAAGCGTCCGACTTCAGCCAGGTCATGATCTCGCGGTCCGTGAGTTCGAGCCCCGCGTCAGGCTCCGGGCTGATGGCTCGGAGCCTGGAGCCTGTTTCCGATTCTGTGTCTCCCTCTCTCTCTGCCCCTCCCCCGTTCATGCTCTGTTTCTCTGTCCCAAAAATAAATAAAAAACGTTGAAAAAAAAAATTTAAAAAAAAAAAAAAAAGAGCATAGGTAAGAGGTAGACATCCAAAGAGAAATTTTCAAATCTATGACTCTCTTTCTTTGGTTTTGAGGTGGAAATGTTAACTAATTTTCAGGTGCTGGCTACGAGAAAGAAATTCATGTTTAAGAAGTACGATAACAAGTGATTTAGAAGCAAAATAATGAAATGTTAAGGTATTTGCTCTGCTTAGCTTCAGATCAGAAAGATATCCAGGGGAAACTGACAGAGCCAGTTGGAGGTAATAATGATGATGACTCTTGGGGTGCCTAAGTGGTTCAGTTGGTTAAGTGTCCCACTCTTGATTTTAGCTCAGGTCATGATCTCACAGTTCGTGGATTCGAGCCCTGTGTCGGGCTCTGCGCTGACAGCGTGGAGCCTGCTTGGGATTCTCTCTCCTCCTCTCTCTCTCTCTCTGCCCCTCCTCCCTCTCAAAATAAATAAACATTTTTAAAACATGATGGTGAGGACTCTTTACAGATTAAGCATAATCTCTAACCACTGCATCCATCCAGCAAGGTAGAAATCACTGTGTCATTTATCATCAAGGAGATGGAAGTTCGGAGACATCAGGTAAAAACCAGGGGTGTCTGGCTCGTGATGCTATCCTTTTCTCTGGAAAAGGTGTGTCCCTGACCAGAGATGAGCCAATCAGAGCCCCTCCACTCCCTATTATCTGCTAACTGGAAGAGGATCACAGGATGTGAGGCTTGGCAGCTGCCTCCAGCCCTGCTTCCCTCCTTAGGGAAAACGGAAGTTGGTGGAGGGCGCAAAGCTGGCACACAGTGGAGCAGAGGCAAGGCTGGAGTCCTGACAGGCTCACGGTCACGGAGGTCTGGCTGTATCCCTGCCACAATTGCTGGTAACTAAAACGTATTCTCTGGTTATCAAAGAATATCAAATATTCTTCCACCAAAACGTATTCTTTGACCCCCACCCCCAAGCTTAGTTTGAACTTACATTTGGTCACTTAAAATGAGGAGATCTACCTAATGCATGAAATAATTTTGCTAAGACTTCAGAGCTGATAAACCATAATAATGATGACTAATATTTTTACGGCAATTTGTAATTGTATAGCAAAGTCTCATGTGATAGTCATTTTTATTAGCTTTCCTTTATAAATTGTGACAAACTAGGACCCAGATTAAAAATGTGAAAATACACGGAGGTAAAGAATCGTCCTACTAGGGGCGTCTGGGTGGCTCAGTCAGTTGAGCATCTGACTCTTGATTTTGACTCAGGTTATGATCTCAAGGTCATGGGATGGAGCCCCACGTCAGGCTCTGCACTGAGCATTGAGCCTGCTTGGGATTCTCCCTCTCTCTCCCTCTGCCCCTCTCCCCTGCTCATGCTCTCTCTAAAATAAATAAAGTAAAGTAAAATAAAATAAAGTAAAGTAAAATAAAATAAAATAAAATAAAATAAAATAAAATAAAATAAAATA